>NC_071291.1:48661368-48697373 GCF_943737925.1 Anopheles nili | reverse complement strand
AAACACATACTGGCGAAATTTCAGCCATCTCAATGAAGAACAAAGGGAGGCTCCCATACAACCCTCCCTTAACAAAGTGAATATTATACGCTTAAAATTATGGATGATGCTCGATTTGGATGAAAGTTGGTGCATAGATGTTTCATTACTTAAAACTAATACTGGTGAAATTTCAGACTCCTGAATGAAGAAAAAAGGGGGACTCCCATACAAATACTATGGATTAAAAATACTTAAAACTCTCCATACAATATGTGGTGATGTATAAGTTTCCCGGTTTGGTATATCTGTTCGTCATAACATATTCTGTTCGGGGTACAAACGTCGTAGAAATCAACTCCAATTTTATCACCTAACACAATGAGTTTCAAAATTTTAGTTCTACAAGCGAGGACCAAATAGTTCTCACTCCCCATTCATCAAACATCGAAAAATTATTGAAAAAAACATATGGCCACCAATTCGATTGAAACATGGTAAAAATGCTTCTTATTATTCATAGTGTGGCAAAGATTCATGTGAGCATGTGCAAAACACATGGGGGTGACCAAAGAACCTTCTGTCTGTATCACCAAAAAAATTATACGATCATAGCAATAAAGCTCGGTCCGGATGAATTTAGATGAGGATGATTCTTCTTACACAAAATTTTGAAAATAAAAGCTCCCATACAAGCTTTCCTATTAGAGTATTGGAAAGTATAGTCAAGCAAACCAATCATGTCTGATTTAAAGGACATGAGACAAAATTTAAAAAAGTGCGGTTTTAAACAAATTTGTGGCAGGGCATACAACACCTATTTGGAATATTGGAAAAAAATGGCCGAACAAATATCACCTAATCTTACTACAACTTTACATGAACGCCGTAACACAGTCTATGCAAGAAGTAGCAAAGTATCATATTCTCTAATGAGGAAATGGGGGGATGTAACCTTAATTTATTGGCATGTTCAAAACTATTGGAAACTATGGACGGGAAAGGAATTGCCGTTTACAGAATAACAAAAAATCACAAAAATGCAAAGACGTCATCAAATAGTTCAGTTTCCTGCTTCTTTTCTCTCTTCCACCATTTATTTAGACACTAAACTGCGCTTAGAAGCTTAACTCATTCTCTTCCCATGCGTGTTAAAATTTAAAAGTTCAAAATATTGTTTTCCATGTATAGATATTAATAACGATTCCTTATTCAGTAAGATTCAATTTTCAATTGTGTTGAGTTGCGTTGGAAATGTGGTTGGTGTAATACATTTCAGTATGGATTTCAGACCGTAATGATTACGAACTCGGAATGGCGTTTTGAAAGGGAACAGCGATATAGATGAAATTTAAAGGAAAATGGAAAATTGTTTCCAGGCAGCTTAATGACGAAATAAGAATAAGAGATAGAAAACTAGAAAGATTTTGAACGTCATACACGCTCAGGATGGAACAACATGCTACTTTTCCTCATGGTTATGTAAATAAATTAATATGACGGATCCAAGAAAAATGATAGTGGATAAAAAATGATTTTCGAAAGAGAAAGTGGAAAATTCTCGGCATACAAAATAGGTTTTATTAATTTCATGACGTGAAAGATGCAACAGATAAGGTAGAAAATGTTTGGTAAAAACGGCTTGATCAAACGGAACAAAGATTATGAAGAGAAATGGTAGTTGCAAAACAACAAGAGAAGAAAGGATATGATACACATTTTTTTCCTTGATAGCTAAGATGGCTAAAAGGTAAGATTTGTTCAAAAAGGATTGCAGGATATTTATATATAGGTATAGCCAATTGGATAAGATGTGTCAAGAGCATCAGCGAAAGGTGAATTAAATGACATAGAAAATATTCAAAGACGAAGCTAGAAATCACGTATTTAAAATGAATACAACTAAATGAAAAAAAATATACACATCAAAAATTGAATTAAACAAGCATACGTAAAAATGCTCCTTTATGAGTTCTTAAACTACGTCGACCCGAATGAAATCGGGTTTATCAGCTAGTACACATATATATATATATATATATATATATATATATATATATATATATATATATATATATATATATATATATATATATATATATATATATATATATATATATATCTTCTCTTTCTTGGCCCGCTCATAGTTGAGCACGTCGTGCTGACATGGCCAGGTTACCAATCAGTTTCCAGGAAAGTCGGTCCAGGACTGCTCTCCTCCACCCCCGGCTGCACCCAATCTGCGACAGGTCCTGCTCCACTTGGTCCAGCCACCGAACTCGCTGCGCTCCTCTGCGCCTCGTGCCGAACGGGTCGCTGACGAGCACCTTCTTGGTGGGGCATGAGTCCGGCATCCTCATGACATGCCCCAACCACCGAATTCTGCCGGCCTTCGCCACCGTCAGGATGTCCGGCTCGCCATACAGCTCAGCTAGCTCGTGGTTCATTCTCCTTCTCCACACGCCCTGCTCACAAATACCGCCAAAGATAGTCCGTAGCACCCGCCGCTCGAAAATGGCGAGAGCGTTGGCGTCCTCCGCCCGTATCGTCCAAGACTCATGGCCATAGAGGACTACCGGGCGTATCAGTGTGCGATATATCGTGCATTTCGTGTGTTGCTGGAGTCTTCTGGATCGCAAGAGTTTATGGAGCCCATAGTAGGCACGATTTCCCAGAACAATGCGTCTTCGAATTTCGCTGTTCACATTATTGTCCGAAGTGACGATCGTACCAAGGTAGCAGAATTCCTCTACCACCTCAAGATCGTCACCATCAACTGTTACTCTGCTTCCAAGTCGGGCTCTATCCCGATCAGAGCCACCGGCAAGCAGGTACTTGGTCTTCGACGCATTGATCCTCAAACCAATCCTAGCGGCCTCGCGTTTCAGTCGAGTATACGCCTCGCATACTGCCACAGATGTCCTTCCGATGATGTCTATGTCAACCGCGAAGCCCAGGAATTGGAGAGATCGGGAGAAAATCGTGTCCCGTATGTCGAAGCCCGCGCTTCTCATGACACCTTCCAGAGCGATGTTAAACAGTAGACAGGAGAGTCCGTCCCCTTGCCTCAGACCCCGGTGTGAGTCGAACGGCTCCGAAAGCATGTTCGACACTCGCACCTTGCACTGTACCCCATCCAAGGTGGCCCTTAACAGCCGTACCAGCTTCCCAGGGAATCCGTACTGCTGCATGGTGTTCCAAAGCTCCATCCGATCTATGGTGTCATAGGCCGCCTTGAAATCAATAAATAGGTGGTGCGTAGGGATCTGGTGCTCTCGGCATTTCTGGAGGATCTGCCGTAGAGTAAAGATTTGGTCGGTGGTGGATTTGCCTCCAACAAATCCTGCCTGGTAGCTTCCAACGAAATCTGTAGCAAGGGGCGCAAGTCTGCAGAAAAGTATTCGGGACAGGATCTTATAGGCAGCATTCAGGACTATGATGGCTCGGAAGTTAGCACAATCCAATCTGTCGCCCTTTTTGTAGACTGGGTGTATGACACCCAGTTTCCACTCATCCGGTAGTTCTTCCTGATCCCAAATTCTTCTGATCAGCCAGTGGATGTTAACGGCAAGCCTCTCCGGTCCCAACTTGAACAGCTCGGCCACCAGCCCATCGCTGCCAGCTGACTTGTTACATTTCAACTGTTTGATGGCGCTGACGACTTCGTCCAAGGATGGCGGGGGCACTTCGTCATAGTCGTGTTCGTTATCGTAGGGCTGCTCAATTCTGCATCTTGCGCTTCGTCTGGTATCCACTGCTTCTGCTCCGTTAAGGTGTCCGTCATAGAAGCACTTCCACCTGTCAATCACCTCCCGCTCGTCCGACAGTATGTCTCCTTCCACGTTACGGCACATCGCGATCGTAGGAGTAAAACCGCTTCTTGCCGCCTTCAACATCCTGTAGAACTTGCGGGTTTCCCCCGACTGAGAGAGCTGTTGCATCAGTTGCTCGTCCGATTCTTCAAAGCTGCGCTTCTTGTCCTGGAAGAGTCGGGTCTGCTGCCTTCTCAGTCGTCTATAGTTTTCCACATTCTGCCAGGTCTCGCGCTGGAGCATTCGGGTGCGCGCTGCGTTCTTCTCGGATAGTGCTCGTCTGCACTCATCATCAAACCATTCCTTCATCTGGTTACGTGTTACGCGGCCAATTATTCGCTCGGCCGTGCTGCTGATGGCTTGCTCCACTATTCGCCAGTGGTCGTTGAGTGACATCGCCTCGGTGGTGGTATCCTCCGGCAGCGCCTCCCCCAGCGCGATCGCGAAGTCTCTCGCCACATCAGCTTGCTTCAGCCGATCTGTATTGAGCCTTGGGGTGGGCTGGGATCGTAGCCTATTGGCTACACTGAGTTTCTGGCGTAACTTAACCATAACCAGGAAATGGTCTGAGTCGACGTTTGCTCCTCTGTATGTCCGTACGTCGATAATGTCCGAAAAGTGCCTTCCATCAATGAGAACGTGGTCAATCTGGGAATATGTCTGCTGTGGTGATCTCCAGGTGTAGTTGAATTGAGGTGCGTGTTGGAAGAAGGTGCTGCGGATAGTCATGTGCTTGGAGGAGGCGAAGTTTATAAGGCGAAGCCCATTGTCGTTCGTCTGCTGGTGGGCGCTGAAACATCCTATTGTGGGTTTGAAATGCCTCCTCCCGTCCGACCTGAGCGTTGAAGTCACCGATGACAATCTTGACGTCGTGTTGTGGGCAGCGGTCGTAATCCCTCTCCAGCTGCGTTTAAAAGGTGTCCTTATCATCATCGGTGCTTCCAAGATGTGGACTGTGCACGTTAATAATGCTCAGATTGAAGAACCTCCTACGGATCCTCAATCTGCACATCCTTTCATTGATCGGCCACCATCCGATCCCTCGCTTCCGCATCTCACCTATGACCAGGAATGCCGTACCTAGCTCATGCTTTTCCCCGCCACTTTGGTAGATCATGCAATCGCTGCGATACGGGCGCTCTGTAACTCCAACGCACCTCCTGAAGTGCTACTACTCCGAAGCCGCGGACCCTCACCTCGTCCGCAAGAATGCGGGTACTTCCGGGTGCTGTGAGGGATCTGCAGTTCCATGTTCCAAGTTTCCAATCGTTAGTCCTTTTTCGTAGCGTAGGTCGTTTCCAAAAGTCCCAAATCGAATTTTCGTGGTTCCCTTTCATTGCGGTTGTATTGAGGGTGGCTTGCAAGGCCTCTTCCCCAACCCCCAGTCTCGTCGGAGGGCCTACGCTTCACAGCTGTTTAAAGTCCCGTGTGAAGCCAGGACAAAAGAGAGAACCAGCCGCCCCTGACATGGAGAACAGACGCTGGTATCTCTCCCTCCCCCCAATTCAGCCATATCACCCATCCTCCCAAGGGGTTGGGTTTCCCCGTATACCCAAGCTCAGATATTCGGAGAGACATGTTACCGCTCTGTACGTCGTGGACGTATTGGGTAGGTGTAGGGAATGGAGAGCCTATGTTATCTTTCTAGAAGCTTCGGATCCATTCCCGTATCAGTGTAGTATTGCTACTACCCTGCCAACAGAGCATATATATATATATATATATATATATATATATATATATATATATATATATATATATATATATATATATATATATATATATATATATATATATATATATATATATATATATATATATATATATATATATATATATACATAATTATATACATATATATATATATATATATATATATATATATATATATATATATATATATATATATATATATATATATATATATATATATATATATATATATATATATATACATATTATACTTACTTTTCAGAATAGTAAGTAATTTTATTTTATTTTCTTGATATGATATAAAGTATTAAGCAATAATCTTTCGCAAGAGGTAAGGGTGATTGGCTAAGTGAGTACAAAAACATGAGATAGATCGTATAATAAGAGCTTTTATTATTAGCATTTTAGTTACATGTAAAGAGAACTTTAAGTTCATGGGTCAAAAAGAATAAGAGAGAAAGATAGACAGTGGGATCTACAGAAAGAGATACAGGAAGAGAGATAAGGGTAGATAAAAGAGCTAAATGCAGGACTACATTGTATTCAGCAAAAAGTGCTTTAAAAAAGATGTAGACAAATAGTTGCATGCTGTAAATGAAATGTGTTGTAGTGAAGTTGAATTAAAGTATGAGGTGTAAAATAACATTAAAATGTTAAAATGAGTAAATCGAACAATGTGATAGAATTGAGGGAGAGAAAAGAAATAAAACTTTTCCATACTAATCGAAAATATCCGACAGAACGGGATTGCCCAATAGATGAGAAAAATGAGGAATAAATATGTGTTCAGCGACGATGCTTATGGTGAATGTTGTGGTAGGAAAATATAGCAGATTTTTTTTATTTTTATTGAACAACAATACAATTAATGCCCGTTATTGTAGAACGTTCAGTGGCATTTGGACTAAGTGAGCGTCATCAGAAACCAACGCTATATCGGCCATTCAAATCAGCGACATCTCTAGTCAAAAACCCCCGAAATGCAGACACTTTAATTTTGAACCGGCCGTTAGAACGTCTGTTAGAATTGAAAAAAGTAAGAAAACGCGAATTAAAAATCGCGTCGTTAATATAAATTAAACAGAAGGTTAGTCCAAAACAGCGTAGCTTCTGCAAACCCCGTTTTAGATTTCAAAATTTTATATATATAATTATTATAAGTTGTATAATCGGCAACAAGCCATGCCAATCAGATTGAAGTTTAACAAAACGTTTGATTATGACATTTGTCTTGTAGCCGAATATTTTGTACTACAAAACTCCATGTAAAAGTCGATAAGGAACCCATTTCCAATACATTGGTAATCACTATCTACATTAGCAATAACAACGGTAAGAGACCATCTAGCAGCAAAGAACATAAATAGCAGCTAGCATCGATTCCTTCCAGTGTTTAGTTGACTTAGTGATTCGTGGCAAAATCGACCGGACCTACACCACTGGGGATAAGGGAAAAATGCATTCCTGGCGCAATACCTACACCTACAGAATGGATACTTTAACTAGTAAAGGATACTAAAGTCCAACAAATGCTAGAATCCGCGTCTCTATTATCAGTCTCTATTATCAGCAACACAATAAGTAACTACGAGTGAACGGTGTAACGTTCTAAAGTAAGATTGTGAACTGTGCGAATCCAAACTTCCACCACGTCGTGGCAACATTAAATCTGGCTGATTCGATGACGAATGTAGACTTATGGCGGAACGTAAGAACGGCGCATACTAAGCAATGCAACGACTTAGACGCGAATAAAAACGAGTACACCGCTCCAACAAACACCAATGGGAAGGGTGCAGGAAGTCTAGTAAATCAGAGCGAGCCATGGTTTAGGAAAAAAATTACCAAGAGATACCAGGTCATCGAAGTACCTTTATATCTAAGGTGACTTGCTGTTCTAGTAAGGATTGAAATCTAATCAGTTCCAGAAAGAGGTCCTCTCATGATCGCACCACTACTTTATTTTGAATTTCTAAACGATCACTTCAACGAGCAACTAAAGGTTCCACTAGCAGATGGTATCATGATACTTCCGCTGGAGCTGCACTGGAACAAGAATTTCATCCAATCGTTGCTGGGGTATGGGATAGCGAATCGATGCCTTGTGATAGGAATCTTGGCATCATTTATCTCATATACAAGAAGGGTGATAGGCTGCAGTGCAGCAAATACAGGGGTATTACGGTGTTGAGTACGGTAAAACTTTACGATGCAATGAGCTCATTTGGAATCCCAGCCAAGCTTACTAAGCTTGTAACAGAGGAGCTATGTAACCACTAAATGCCTGCAGCAGGGGGATAGGCTTACTTGTTTCCTTTTCAGCCAGCCGCTAGAAAGGGCCATCGGAGGCTCAGCAATGGAAACCTCGGAGAAAACCTCATACAAGACAATCCAGATCCTGGTATTCCTTGACGAGCTAGATATCATTATTTTGCGGCTCTCCTATGTAGTCGAAGCATACGAACTGACTGTTCAGATGGTTCAGATGGCAGAGAACCTCAGGTTGGAGCTAAACGAAGCAAGCCTATCGCGATGGCTGAAGTTGGAGCTATACAACATGTTTAAAGTAATAATATTTATATACGCCACTAAAACATAGACTTTTTGTCCAAAATTGGCATAAGTCTATTATCCAGTTTCGAGAGAAAAAATCTTAGAAGGATTTTTGGCCCACTTGATGTGCTAACGTTGTTGTGTTGCGCAAAAAGATCAAGAAATTTTTAATAGATGACGTACGACCCTGAGCGGTCCCAACATTTTCTGAACCAGACCAAGACCCCTGAGTGGTTGGATTGCCTGGTAAGAAAGTAAGTAAGCAAGTAAGTCAAGGTGGGACAACAGGAAATATTTTTAGTACAACACACCACCACACGTATCCGAATACGTGTGTTTAAGAAGAAAGTTGAATTTTATTTGTAGGAGTAGCCGAAAGAAAAAAAACGCTTTCTCTCGTACCCCAGTCCATCCCAACTTCTTCATACATTTTGCACTGAGCATGTGGATTTCTAACAACTCAAAGATAAGAGGTAGCTAATAAATTTACGGGAGTGTAATTAAATCATCCAGCGGCCCTACAAACAAATGAATCAGGGGTTATGCATAGACATGAGAGCGTCATTTCATTTACTGTACTCCAAAACTTGTCATATCGCTCCTGACCTCCTCCTCGAAAGTTAACGCTGATAATAGTATTGTTGTTGATACATGTGCTAAGGTGCTGTCAACAAACCTGGATGCTTTAGCTTGATCAGAAGGATTTTTGACCCCGTATATGAAGAAGGATAATGGAGGAGCCGGTACAATTTAAAGGTTCATGAAATGTACGATAGCCCCACTTATTATTGTTTTGAACGCGGATCAAGAACATTTAACAACTTTTCACTCTTCAACTCATTCTACGCGATTCAGAACAGAGGACAGTGTGTTAAGCTAAAAAATAGTCCAAATAGACAAAATTATTGATTTTATATCGCATGGTATCAATTACCTTGACTTATACTTAGTTCTCTTTCTGAAAATTACGCTTTCTGTTCGATTCCTCACGATCTGAAACCTACTCTTTAAGGCGAACGATAATTTTAAAATTACCAGCACCCTTTCAAAACAACTACTGCCCGGTACTATAAACATCGTCAATGAACAACATCAATGAAAGCTACTAGTCTAATAGTTTGACACTTAAGAGAGAGAGACAATGAAAAATAGGTAGTATAATATTCAGAATAAAGAGTTTACCAAAAATTTAAATCTCTTCATCGCAACATTAAAAAACATTTTTGAATATAGAAAAGAAGAGCCACAAAAGATTCAAAACGTCTGGATTTAACAATGACGATTTGTATGCCCGAGTTAATGGAAGTTGCAACAAATGAGAAGTTACCATACAAACGGTATGGCCTTGAACAAACGACTGGCATAGCAAATGGTAATTGCTATATTATCTGTACGAGAGATGTTTCGTTCCAACCAAACCAGGAACGGGTGGTACGAGTTGATGTATGTGTACGTAGTGCAAGCTTGTGGCCATCGTTGTTTCTAACACCCATCACGTAAATGTTTGCAGGATGGAAAGAGCAAGACAGATTATTGCTCTATTCACGATAACAATTTTTATCATAGCTCGCGTCAAATATGCAATTCAATTTCACACTACAGAACAATCTTGAAGAAATCAATAATAATGTTCTTTTCTTGGGTTATATTCCACTGTTCCTTTCGAGCCATTAATATTTCCTATGCTTAAATCCTGCTTTCCCTATTATGCTCATCTTTTACCACACGAAATTATTCTGTTGTTATGGAACACATGAACTTTGCGCTGTGATTGGTTTTTCATATCGTTCATATAACAATGATGGATGTCGAATGACGACTCATCCTAGAATGTTCGATTAGGCCATTCACATGGAAAAACGATACAGGATAGATCAAAAATGTCGATGGAAGGATTCAATTGATGCATTCGTCAAAAAAGTCGAAAACAATAGTGATAAAAAAGCAAATAAGGAAATAGGAATTTCAAATTACCGAAAGTATCTTAATTACAAGATTTAAGTTAGTTATTTAGTTATCGCATCTTGGTGCAATGAGATGCACGGATCAGTATATGTAAATATAGCGCAGCTCATATATCAGCGGCGGGGAACACGATGGAGAGATCAGAACGATAAGATGTTTTAAATCAATAAACAACAGTGGTTGGATATACAGAAATAGGGATTGAAAGCAGGCAGGAAATGTTGGGTTTTGCAATAATGTTGCATCATCCAGATTGATAGAAATATTTTAAGTTTGTTTTTATGGTCTAGTTTCGTGAATCATAGTTTTAAACAAAGTCTTTCCTGGTATTGTCGGGAAAAATAGTTAATGCTAAATGAATAAAATATCATAGACAAAAAGTTGAATTAAAAAAAATTAAAAAAAGATAATCACATAATTTATATATATACTAACTTTATCTTGTCGTTGATTCTAGGCTAATGCTAAGTAATGCATGATTTCCAAACTGTCTCTTAATCGCATAGAAAGTCGAAGGCCAGATGTGATGCATTATCAGTATTCACCTTGACACACTGACCTGGCTGCTCACAGGGCAACTGTATGAATACGTATTAACAGAATTAACATCAAGATCTGAAAAAAAACTGCTTGATTGCAACTCTGATTCCGATGAACAATATACCATTCCAAGTTAAACTTCTACCCAATACACATGTTCGTAAAACATGGATCAAAGCGACTAACAGCTTAATATGGGCTTTACTGGTTTTATCACAACACACTGCACCAAATCGGACCAAGTGTGGACAATCTTGTCTAGTCGTCGTTAAAAGATAAAAGCATAGCTAGTGCCATTTGTTGTGCATACGTAGATAAAATTTTATTTCAACTATATGTCAGATTTCATACGTTGGCTTAATAATCAGATAAGCGCTATTTTAGCTTCGTAAGCTCGTTTGTTGTACTTATACTAAACCACCTCTGCGCAACTCAGTAGCAGTCTCAAGCTTCATTAAAACGCATCAGTAGCTAAATTTCAAATACAACAGGATCTAATTGAATGGTTAAAGTGATAAAGTGACGGCCTGACGGTGACTCTCACATTGCGTTGTTGGCTGCAAAGATGGACAGAAAAAATACTATAAAATGTAATTAATGTCAAGAGTAATTGTAAAAGTTAGTGCAGAAATATCAATTCTCTGTGTCTAGTTAAACACTTGTCGATTGACGAATAATCAATCACAACAACTGGATGGGTGAAAACTGGTGATAAGTTTAAGTCAAAATGCAAGCAAATAGACTGTTTATTCATTTCTAAGATAGAACAATATATCTAGCCATCGCTAGAACAATAAAAAAAGTAGAAAGATTATTCATTATCTCCCGCTCAAAACATTTGCTAATTTCCGCTATGCACACTTCAACAATTCATTTATTTGCCATCAATTTAGATTGAATTACGTTTCCTCTTATCTCGAAGCTCGTGCTGCTACTGTTTTACTCATTCCATGCACCGAGTACATATGATAGACACAACTATTGATCATCGGTCAATCAATAAGCAGCAAACTCTTGACTTATAATCCATTGTTGATTACACAACAACACTTAATCTGATAGATACTAGTTAAATTATTTCATCTATGTTGTCAACGCTTACGATTTAATGCAACATTCTTTTTTCTGGCGCTGTGTATTCTATAATCAATTATTTGCTTTTCGGACCCAATTGTTTCGTAATGTAAACCAATCCATCTTTACCCAGTGACATTTTGATCAACGGCGCCTATGCTTGTGTCCAATTAATCTTTTTGATTGATTAACCATTATGAACGAACAGTGCCAAATTGTACTTATCAAACATAACTTTTCAAATCTTAATAATTTGTTATTTCTAATATTTTGCTTTCCCTACGATCCAGTTTCTAACAACCGCATGTGGAGAGTTTTCACTCTATTCTTAGCCGAATTCTTGGGCACAGGATTACTGCTGTTTGGCGGTTGCATGGCCAGCTTAGATGGATTTGAAATAACTACAACCAATATTAGTCGAAGCATTGCTTTCGGGATGGTCGTCATGATGGCATTTATCACGTTTAGTTCTACGTCAGGAGCAATTATTAATCCCGCCGTATCTTTGGCAGCTTACATCTCAGGTATACTCTCTTTTCCGGTAAGCCCACCAAGTATCGCTAAAGTAAAAGTACGTTATTCACGTTCCATGTTTCAATTTTTTCAAAACAGCGAATGATTCTTTATGTAGTAGCACAATTTACTGGAGCCCTATGTGGTTATGGATTATTAAGGGCTGTCACACCTTGGTACAGCTATTTATTGGCAAATAAAAACGGAAATGGGCATTGTGTTACAGTACCACATTCTAGCCTTTCTGCTGGAGAAGCCCTCGCTGTCGAAATTCTTTTGACGGGTATACTAGTTTGGACAAATTGTGGCATCTGGGACCCACGTAATAAACAGAACAGTGATTCCGTACCGATAAAGTTTGCGTTTCTCATAGCAGGATTGTCTATCGCTGGAGGACCAATTACCGGAGCTAGCATGAACCCAGCTCGTACTTTAGCTCCTGCAATCTGGAACCATTCCTACAAAGGTCTTTGGGTACGGTATTTGATTAAAAGAGAATTTTATGTAAAAGAGTATTATTATACAACCAATTACAGGTAATTCCAATGTTTACGTTACAGATTTATTTTGCAGGGCCCACAACTGGTGCGATCATTATGGCAACGATTTACAGATTTATTTTTTTGGAAAAATGCGAAGACTTTTCTCGGAATAAACTACAAAATACGCAATGCAACTGTCAACAGAGAACACCAAATCATGTTACAACAACCTGTCCTCCTCCTTCCTTACCTTGATGGTTAAGCGGGAACAATTAAAAAAGGGCAAAAAACTGCAACTTCTACAACTACAACACCGTTTTTTTTTAAATACGCAGAATCTTTGTTAGCCCTCATAAAACACTCAGTGCCAGACGTTCACCGAATGTAACGACACGCGAAGTGCCGCCACGATAGTCAAATTAGGCTTCAGATATTACCTCCGTTCGTCAGCGGATTTGTTGATTGGCCATGTTATCGGCAAAGATAAACTTCACTAACGAGCCAACGGCAAAGAGTTGTTGGTTGGCACAGTCAATACCGTAAGTTTGTCACAAACGGACGCCCAGCTAACACGGCTTTAGTAATCCTCAAAAAATGTGTAAATTAGGCAATTATTGCTAACGCCAACAAAGGACATATTTTCGAAGCATTCATGTTGTGAATATGGAGGTGTTCTCCAATCGTATTTGAATAGCAACCAAGTAACAAGTGGTCTTTAAAAAATAACGAAAGTTTTAAGTAGTGAAATGGGAAGTAACAAACTATCTAGAGTTCATGAACAACAACCGACAAACGCTGGCGAAAATATCACGAACATAACGACAATATTTAGTTCTAAAAGTAAGCAGTTAGTCACAAAAAATCATTAGTTTACTAATCTTCTTACGATCCAATGTTAAAACATAGTTAAAAATTACTTTCAAAAATTGTCTTTTGTAAAACATGGGAATAATATTTTGCAATAATTTCCAGCTGAGCAATATATCCATGTTTTTTCAAAAGATATTCAAAGTTGAGAAACTCGTTGCGATGAGTGAATGGCATATGATCGACGAATAATCGTTTCACAAGTTTCTTTTATAGTTTTTTTTTCTATTGATATTACAAAACTCGCATGTTAAGATAAACGTTTAATCGTATTATTATTTACAATACGTCATAAATACCAGACCATTGTCCTTTCGACCTTCTAGATAATACTGCAAAAAGTATACAATCATTGATTCTATTTTTATTCTGCTTCTGCGGTAATTATTTGTTCATCTACCTGATAGTCTGACGGAATCCTCTTCAGTGGCAACCAATGTAACAAGTGGCAAAATTATCGTTAGATGTACTTATGCATCGCAAAATTTCGATAACAATTCTATTACCGCTTCTGTACTCAAAGTTACACTAACTTATCAAGCGATGATAATTTCTGAATTATCATTTTAATCGTTTTGAATTATCAGTATTTTATGACAGCCGTGATTACGTACACTATGAATACGTACAATTCGAAACGAAAATTATCTCTTTGTGTTCGAAAATTATCTTAAAATATTCTTATCTCGTGTACTTCCTTTTTGTGCATTTTAACAAAGTAAATTATTTCGAAATGCATCTTTCAATTTTTTTCACTTTTTTTTTAACATTTCTTTAAACTGTCTTTTTTCCTTCTCTATATCATATTGCCTAGTTTTATATCTATACCAAAATTTCCTTCGTCAAAAGAACTTTCCAACAGTATTTTAACTAGATATTGCCTGTTCTAGTGTTAAATTAAATTAACCAGGTATTGCCTGTTCTAGTGTTTGTATTTTATTTTTGTGTTGCCTTTATCTGACACATTGCTATCTTATCCCACTGTCTTATCAAAAAACAATGCAATTTCTTAGTTCTCGTTAATTTTTACATTATGTATGCTCCATTGTATTCCATTTATTCCAGTTTAAATCATCAAAATTAGCTTCTTTTTTTATACTAAATCATCTCGAAAACTAATTCCGAAAGATGTTAGTGCATATTCAAGTTTTATTTTTTTTATATCTCTTTAACAATATGTATTAAACTTTATCCTTAATTCAGCTTTACCCATTTTTCTGGTGTTCCAATGATTTTCTGGTATTCTTGCATTTATAGACATTATTTATACTTTACACAAAGGAGTTTAAAATATCAATTTAAATGTAGATTTTAACTAAGTGCGTAAGAAAACTGATTTGATAAACACATGAATGAACTTAACAATAACACATGAATAAATTTAGTCATATATCCCTACAAATAATGAACTTCACGGGTGTATTATACAAAACAATGTGTTTAAAACGTAGAGATGTAGAAACGTAGTGTAATGATTTGAACCTTTCAAAACGATAGTTGGAATATACACAGGCTAAAAGCTGTACATTCACCAGCATTATGGCAATACTAATTTTACATCAATATTTTCCTACAGCTCCTACAGTCCTTTTGATAGTGGCTTGAACTAAGACCTTATGTATTTATGCCCTGCAACTTAGTAATATATTGTATCATCACTTCACGAATATTTAACTCAATTTTCAAGACAGAGAATCTCAAAATTCCTCTAGGGAGGTTCAAAAAAGCGTTATCCAAGTTGCGTTTACCTAAATTTACTTAAATTATCCGATTGAGATTGTTTTAGTGAAATAATTGTTGATATGAATTTTTTACTTGACATTTTTGAATCCAAAACAATTGTGTGTTTGTGCCGCACGCTGCGCGCATTCTGGTATCGAGCCCCCTCGATACCGACAGTTGACATCGATTTATGAAAACAATATTTTATTAAACATTTCGTCTCCTTAAATGGCTCAATAACCGGTGAACGTTTAAGGCCTACCTTAGTAAGGCATTTTATGACTTTTTTACGTAGCTTAATAGACAGTCCTGCGTAGGAGGGAGAATAAGTCAAGATTTGAACCCGTTATCAATGTTTGTGTCTACTGTACGTTTCGGCTATTGAGCCTCCATAATGAACACAAACGTCCAAGACAGTCAACACAGATTATTCGTCCAAAGCCTAAATAATCTATATAAAACGTATATAAACTCTTACGATCTATATACCTATATGCCATCCAATTAAACCTTGTCGTCTGTATCTTTCTCTTGACTTCAATCAACCATTATGCAAATCAATGGCTTCAATCGAAAATCTGCAATATTAGCTCTAGCTTTTCAAACTCCTTTCATTTTCGTTTTTTTTTCCAATTCATGAGAGGATGCATAACGTTAGCCACTGTACAGCTTCCTCATCATTTTTCCAATACCTTTATCTCACAATAGATATAGAGTAGATAACTTATTTTTGTTAAACCGATTGTTATTTGTGAACGTTAATTTCAATATAAAAGAAATGGAGGTTTTATGCAAGCCGACCTTTACTCCCGGCAAAGCAGAAACTGCATCTCTGTTTAGAGTGTACGGGAGATGAAGTATGTGGATGTACCAAATAAGAACTTATGAGATGAAGTATATGTTCTAATTACAAGCTTTTAACCAAGTTGAATTATCTAGGAAATAAATTCTCTTACTTTTAAAATTTAATAGCTCATATGACAATAACAATAGATGTATATAGACCAAAAAAGTAGTAGTTCGATTATACATATTTTAGTTTAATTCGTTGTAGTTATATTAAATATATTATAGTTTTATATTATAGTTTCATTTTTAATGCCTTTTACGTTTCAGATGGCAACACTACATTTTTTGATGTGGCATCCAAGTTTTTGGGAGAGTTTTTTGGAACGGCAATGCTTATGTTTCTTGGCTGTATGGGATGTCTGGATGGGTTTGACAATATAACAAGCAATTTTAGTAGAGGGCTCATATTTGGTTTCACAGTTATGATAGTGATAGTTACATTTGGTGCGGTTTCAGGTGCGCATATAAATCCCGTCGTTTCTATTGCCGCTTTTATCTACGGAAACTTGTCGTTTCTGGTATGCTAGCTCATGAACTGCAGAACAACATTTAAAGTATAATTAAAAAGCTATTGTTTTTTTCCCTTACAGATGATGCCAATATACTTTGTTGCGCAGTTTGCCGGTGCATTATGTGGCTATGGTTTATTGATGGGTGTTACTCCAAACTTATATTTCGATAAAGCTCTAATCGCGGGTCATGGTAGTTGTGTGACCGCTCCTCACTCCAGTCTGTCTACCGGAGAGGCACTAGCAATAGAGTTCATAGTCACCGGAATACTCATCTGGGCTTGTTGCGGCGTTTGGGACCCCCGAAACGCCCAACACCAAGATTCCGGACCATTGAAGTTTGCGCTTCTTGTGGCAGCTATTTCAGTTGCAGCAGGCCCTGCCACAGGTGCAAGTATGAACCCAGCTAGAACATTAGCGCCTTGTGTTTGGAACAGCAGTTATCATAAACTATGGGTACACGTCGCGTTATTTTGATAAAGTACATCTTATTTGTTAATTTCAATATTCTACTTTCAGATTTACTTTGTTGGTCCTCTCTTAGCTGGAGTGATTATGCCAATTGCTTATAAATATGTTTTTTATAAGGAAGAGGTCAAAGTCATCGAAGAACAAACAATAGAACCCCGCGAACAAGTGTGTGTTTGTGTTTTTCACAATAATGAAACGCAGGAAGAAAAACATAAATGATACTGGTCATGTTGACATCAATTGCATTTTAACATGTTCTGGAAAAATCCAATAAATCGATTTCAAGCAGTTTGGAATTGAAAATGCTATTTGTACTGGTTTGAAATACTATATATTTTTTAATTAAGCTCAAATTCCTTATCAAAAAATGAAACAATCACAGAATAAAGAGGAATCACGTTTCAACAAGATTTCTTTTACATTTTACCTAGATAAGTAAAAAGGCTCATCGATCTGTAATGTTTGGCCCCAATGACACAGTGGGTACTCGCATACAAATACCGGGATAAAAGTTTAGCGCATTTATTTACCGAAGAATTTGATTGAAACGTACAATTACGTATTACTGAAAACGATATATGATCAGTTTTTGGTAATTCATGCCGTTTTTCATATTAAAAATCTTAAAAAAAGTTTTTTCATGTTTTCCAACGCCTGTATGTATGCAATTGCTAAACGTTTCATTATATTAACCCGAACTAAGCGGGTAAAATTTATCATTTTTGATAAAGGCATAGTTACAAAATAATTTAAATAATATAGTCAAATAATAATATAGTCAAATAAAAATAACGTTACATGTCATTTCAAAAAAAAATCCAAATACATAAACTGAAAATAACATCAGCTTGCAATACGAATAGGAATCTAGGTGCGATTATATTATTGCAGCTCTATATGTGTCTGATAATATTATAATATGGTTCAAAACTTACACTTAAATTTCCTAAAACTGATTAAATATCGCTACAACTTACTATTGTATTCGATCCATTTGAAAAACTATCACTTGTTTGACAAGGTATTTCTCTCCGATTCAGCTGTATTGACCGGAACTATGACCACTGCTATTTTTATATTACATACAAAAATGACACTGATATTACAAAGATGTAAATTTTCTTTCTTTGCTTTCAAATGCTTATATCGTGGAAACGAACTCAAATAAGGACCGGAATAATAAAAACATTTCTCATGATCGTTTTGATCGTTGCAACAAAAAAGCAACAATTTATCATAGAAAAAGTTTTTGTTTCAAGCCAACAACTCATAACATAAGCCAGCAATCAAAATGTAAAAAAAAACTTTCATTTCAAGTAAAGTAGATGAATCTGCATCAATTTTCTGATCCGATTGCAAAATTTGGTAAAAACTCAATATATACCCCCACACCACCCCCCACATTTTTCGACAGGACCCTGAAAATTTGACGTATGCAAGGTGACATATATTAACAAAGGGTTAGCTCAAAGCTGTCTTGTTTACTTTTATACAATTAGTAAATAAAATCATGACTTGCAAAAACAAAGAAATCAGTAGTAAAATCGAATAGAGTAATAAAGTTTCTACGTTTTTATTTTAACCAGATGTAATTTCGAGGGTGTCTATCAGTATTCAAACGTGTTTAGAATGGATAAATCTCTTTATTTCAAAATTACCGGAACCCATGTTGGCCTCCCAACTGTATAAAAAATTCGTCTTTCGATAATGAACAGTGCATGATGAAAAGGACAGTTTTTTGTAGTTTAAACCGTACCTATAATTTATGGTAAAGCAAGGTGGTTTTTAACAAACCTAGTCATGTGTCTTTGGGAAACTTTCCATGGTTTTCATGTATTTAAGCCCTCGTCACAATGCATTGGTTGGTTTGCAATCCGATTGGTTATTGAGGGGGGGGGACGGGCTTATGCAAAATATCAAACCACCCCCTGCCTAATAATCCCCTTCCTCTAAAAAACAACCACCAACCACCTTTAAAAAACCCGATTTGCAAACCGATTGGGTGTTGCGGGGGGGGGGGGGGGGGGGGGGATATACAAAACATCACTTCTCTCATTGCACTTAAATACATTTTTACCAAAATTCTACTGGGGAAAAATTATATTAACGATGAAATTTGTTCGACAGTATTGAACTTTATCATGTAAACGAGGTACCTTTGAGCTAATCCGTTTGTTTATACATGTCACCAATTATGGATGACGTATACATGACAGCGCTCCTATTTTAAGGGCCTTGTCAAACAATGAGGGGAGTATATTGAGTTTTTACCCCTTTTTTGAATATATTTGAAGGATTTATAACTTTAAGTTATGCAGTCTTTATTGGTAAAGTATAACTAAATATTTTCAAAATCTTTCCAAAATTTTTTTTTCTTTAAAAAGTTACATTTAATACCCTGAATGCTGCGTCACTCAAAAATGGGTGACGGCAAATTTTCCTGGAGGCTATTTCACCCACTTTTTGTGACAACAAAAACACTTGATTTTAAAATGCAATATTTGAATATTTACCACAGCTATGATTCCCGAATAATAAATTTATGACCAAACAGAAAAACGAATGAACGTATAGAAAGCAAAAAAATCATCATAAAAAAAGCAAGTGTACTATATTTCGACCAGATCGGTGTTTTATATTTTTAGCTGAATAGTCTAGCCTGTTGAAGAAAGGGGGGCTCACATACAACTCTCCATAAAAAACAGGCTATACTATTCACCTAAAAATATAAAATACAGATCTGGCCGAAATCTAGTACACATGCTTTTTTCATATTTTGCAAAATAATCAAAAATTTCGGCCACCTTGGTAAAAAAGAGGGGTTTCCATACAACCACCAGTCGAAAAGTCTATATTATTCGTTTAAAAATACAAATGGCGAGCGAAATATCCGCAATTCGGCAAACATATTTCTTTCAACTTTTTGTAGCAGAAACTAAAGCTTCAGTTTCCTCCAAGAAAAAAAGTGGGCATTTTCTATACCACTCCCTATCATGAAACAATATGTTGGTCTATTAATTGCTGTACAAAATTCAAATAATGTCCCATTTATCTGAACATGTTTTATAAATCTGTTTGTAAAAAAGCCAAACCCTCCTGCCCCCTGCAATGTTGGAAAGAGAAGAAGGTCTCCCATATATTTCCTCTCATGGTATTTGGAAATCGTTGAAAATACAAATGACATCTGATTTGACCTAAATATTGCGTATGCGTTTCTTAAAACTCTCTATACAATATATGATGAAGTATAAGGTATTGGTATATCTTGGTATATCATCATAAAATATTCACTAAGGAGTACATATGTCGTCGAAATCAACTCCAATTATATCACCTAATACTAAGAGATTCAAAATTTTAGTTCTACAAGCGGAGGACCAAATGATTGTCCTTCTCCCTCCACCAAACACAATTATTAAATTACTAGCTGATAAACCCGATTTCATTCGGGTCGACGTAGTTTAAGAACTCATAAAGGAGCATTTTTACGTATGCTTGTTTAATTCAATTTTTGATGTGTATATTTTTTTTCATTTAGTTGTATTCTTTTTAAATACGTGATTTCTAGCTTCGTCTTTGAATATTTTCTATGTCATTTAATTCACCTTTCGCTGATGCTCTTGACACATCTTATCCAATTGGCTATACCTATATATAAATATCCTGCAATCCTTTTTGAACAAATCTTACCTTTTAGCCATCTTAGCTATCAAGGAAAAAAATGTGTATCATATCCTTTCTTCTCTTGTTGTTTTACAACTACCATTTCTCTTCATAATCTTTGTTCCGTTTGATCAAGCCGTTTTTACCAAACGTTTTCTACCTTATCTGTTGCATCTTTCACGTCATGAAATTAATAAAACCTATTTTGTATGCCGAGAATTTTCCACTTTCTCTTTCGAAAATCATTTTTTATCCACTATCATTTTTCTTGGATCTGTCATATCAATTTATTTACATAGCAATGAGAAAAAGTAACATGTTGTTCCATCCTGAGCGTGTATGACGTTCAAAATCTTTCTAGTTTTCTATCTCTTATTCTTATTTCGTCATTAAGCTGCCTGGAAACAATTTTCCATTTTCCTTTAAATTTCATCTATATCGCTGTTCCCTTTCAAAACGCCATTCCGAGTTCGTAATCATTACGGTCTGAAATCCATACTGAAATGTATTACACCAACCACATTTCCAACGCAACTCTACACAATTGAAAATTTAATCCTACTGAATAAGGAATCGTTATTAATATCTATACATGGAAAACAATATTTTGAACTTTTAAATTTTAACACGCATGGGAAGAGAATAAGTTAAGCTTCTAAGCGCAGTTTAGTGTCTAAATAAATGGTGGAAGAGAGAAAAGAAGCAGGAAACTGAACTATTTGATGACGTCTTTGCATTTTTGTGATTTTTTGTTATTCTGTAAACGGCAATTCCTTTCCCGTCCATAATGTAAATTTCACTCTTTTAAAAGAATAAACAAAAAGCACTTGTATCGCTGGGCGATTTTTGAACATGCCAATAAATTAAGGTTACATCCCCCCATTTCCTCATTAGAGAATATGATACTTTGCTACTTCTTGCATAGACTGTGTTACGGCGTTCATGTAAAGTTGTAGTAAGATTAGGTGATATTTGTTCGGCCATTTTTTTCCAATATTCCAAATAGGTGTTGTATGCCCTGCCACAAATTTGTTTAAAACCGCACTTTTTTAAATTTTGTCTCATGTCCTTTAAATCAGACATGATTGGTTTGCTTGACTATACTTTCCAATACTCTAATAGGAAAGCTTGTATGGGAGCTTTTATTTTCAAAATTTTGTGTAAGAAGAATCATCATCATCTAAATTCATCCGGACCGAGCTTTATTGCTATGATCGTATAATTTTTTTGGTGATACAGACAGAAGGTTCTTTGGTCACCCCCATGTGTTTTGCACATGCTCACATGAATCTTTGCCACACTATGAATAATAAGAAGCATTTTTACCATGTTTCAATCGAATTGGTGGCCATATGTTTTTTTCAATAATTTTTCGATGTTTGATGAATGGGGAGTGACAACTATTTGGTCCTCGCTTGTAGAACTAAAATTTTGAAACTCATTGTGTTAGGTGATAAAATTGGAGTTGATTTCTACGACGTTTGTACCCCGAACAGAATATGTTATGACGAACAGATATACCAAACCGGGAAACTTATACATCACCACATATTGTATGGAGAGTTTTAAGAAACTTATACGCAATATTTAAATAAACGAATATTATAGACTTTTCGACGGGTGGCTGTATGGAAGCCCTCCTTTATTGGACCGGTGTGGCCAAAATATTTGATTCTTCTGCAAAATTTAAAAAAGCATGTGAGCTAAGTTTCGGCCAGATCTGTGTTATATATTCTTAGGTGAATAGTATAGATTTTTAATGGACGATTGTATGTGAGCTTCCCTTTCTTCCGCACCGGAGTAGCTGACATTTCAGATTCTTTTAAAGAAATGAAAAAGATTCATACATCACAAATTTCAATCAAATCGATGGTTCTTTGTACATTTTAGTAATTATTAAAGGTTTGTTAGGCGCTCCCCACCCCCTCCTGCATGAGGGGTTGTATGGGAGCTCCCCTTTTTACCTCGCGGAGTGGATGAAGCTTTGAATACTTGGACCAAATGTCCAAATGAACATGTTTGCCAAATTTCAGAAAAACTGGATTCCATTTATAATTTTAAGCGATTATCTCTTTGAGGGGGGGGGGAGGTTGTATGGGAGCCCCCCTTTGTTCTTCATTCAGGAGTCTGAAATTTCACCAGTATTAGTTTTGAGTAATGAAACATCTATGCACCAACTTTCAGCCAAATCGAGCATCATCTATAATTTTAAGCGTATAATATTCACTTTGTGGAGGGAGGGTTGTATGGGAGCCCCCCTTTGTTCTTCATTGAGATGGCTGAAATTTCGCCAGTATGTGTTTAAAGCAATGAATCATCTATGTACCAAATTTCAGCTAAATCGGGCATCACTTATAATGAATCATCTATGTACCAAATTTCAGCTAAATCGGGCATCACTTATAATTTTAAGCAGATAATATTCACTTTTTGGAGGGGGGGGGGGTGTATGGGAGCCCCCCTTCGTTGTTCATTGAGGAGGTTGAAATTTTACCAGTATAAGTTTTAAGTAATGAAACGTCTATGCACCAAATTTCAACCAAATCGGGCATCATTTGTATTTTTAAATGAATAGTCGCGAATTGGGGTTGTATGGGAGCCCCCTTTTTGGGGGGCTCTAAAAAAAAATCAAATGCCTAAATCCGAGACCATCATACACCTATGTACCAAGTTTGGTGCAAATCGGTTCAGTGGAAACCCCATTGAAGCGCGCGCATAGGCACACATATATATATATATATATATATATATATATATATATATATATATATATATATATATATATATATATATAGATATATATATATATATATATATATATATATATATATATTTATATATATAAATATATTATAATATATATATATATATATATATATATATATATATATATATATATAAATATATTATATATATATATATATATATATATATATATATATATATATATATATATATATATATATATATATATATATATATATATATATATATATATATATATATATATATATAACATACAAACACATATATACATACAAACATTCATTTTTATTTATAAGATTATTGAAAAATTATTGAAAAATACATATGGCTTCTAATTCGATTGAAGCATGGTACAAATGCTTCTTGCTATTCATAGCGCCATGTAAATTAATTTACGTCGGAAACAAAGAAGGGTTTCCAAAGAGCCTCCTGTCTGCATCACCAAAAAAAATAATAAGATCATAGCAAAAAAGCTCGGCCCGGATGAATTAAGATGAGGATGATTCTTCTTACACAAAATTTTGAAAACAAAATCTCCCATACAAGCTCACCCTATTAGAGTATTGTAAAAATATGGTCAAGCATACCAATCATATGTTATTTAAATGAAATGAGCAAAGTCTTTAAAAAGTCCGGTTGGAAACAAATTGGTCGGAGGACATACAATACCTATTCGGAATATTGAAAAATAAAACAAGCCAAAAATAACAATATCGTCTAACTTTACTATATTTTTTCATGTACGCCGTAACACAGTTCATACAAGAAGTATTGCCATTTCCAAAATCAAAGAAATTCACAAAAATGCAAAGACGTTTACAAACAATTCAGTTTTCTGCAACTTTTTTCTCTACTACCATTTATTTATACACTAAACTGCACTAAGAAACTCAACTCATGCTCTCTCCATGCATGGCAAAATAAAAAAAATTTAAAAAATTTTTTCCATATATAGATATGAATAACGCTATGCCCTTATTCAGTAAAATTCAATTTTTAATTATGTTAGTAACGTTGGAAATGTAAATGTTGGTTGGTGTAATAAATCCAAATATGGATATCAAAGCGTAATGATTACGAACTCGGAATGGCGTTTTGAAAGTCATTAATGCTCAGGATGGAGCAACAAGCTACTTTTCCTCTTTGCTATGTAAATAAATTGATATGACGGATCCAAGAAAAATGATAGTGGTTAAAAAAGGATTTTCGAAAGAGTTAAAGTGGAAAACACTAGGCATAAAAAATACGATGACTAATTTCATGACGTGAAAGATGCGGAAGATTAGGGAGAAAAATTTTGGTAAGAATGACTTGATCATACGAACCGAGGAATATGAAAAGAAATGGCAGTTGCTAAACAACAAGAGAAGAAAGGGTAGATTTGTTAAAAAAGCAGTGCAGGATACTTTGAAAAAGCAAGGTATAGCCAATTGGATAAGATGTGTCAAGAACAACAGAGAAAGATGAATTAAATAAAATAGAAAACCTTCAAAGACGAAGCTAGGATTCACGGATATAAAATCAATACATCTAAATGAGAAAAAAAATATACACACTAAAAATTGAATTACACCAGCATACGTAAAAATCCCCCTTTATATTTCCTTTATGTGTAAACTACGGCGACCCGAATGAAGTCGGGTTTGTCAGCTAGTTAACAATCAAATCTATATCTGACATTATACTTGGTATTTTTTTGTAATACACTGGCTCTTAACCATATCAATCAATAAGCACAGTGAAATTTAACTGCATTCAAAAACACTCTGTGTCCACTCAATCTATGTACTCAAATTTATAGTTTAGCGTTTCAGTTAAACGCAATCATATAACTTGTCCAACAGTAAGCTTATTTTATTGTTAACAGCCAAGCAAAGCCCATACAATTTTCTTGCACGTAATTTGATAGGATAACGTTGCAATTATATGATGTTTCATTCATATTTTGCTTCAAATCACTCCCTGCCTTTGACAATACTTTTCTTTCCAAAATCTTCTCAAGAAAAGAAGGAATTTAAAGATAATCCAAAGCACAGCTTAAAACCCTAATTGAACACAAGCCTGTTTACAATTATAATTACGACTTGCGTGCAAGCGTTGGTTTGCTATATTTACTTGTTTCGTTTAGCAAAGATAATAGTTATAAAAAATGATTATCCTAATTACATTGATTGAAGCGATTGTGCAATAAATCTTACCTTCTTATTCACTCACTCAACCATCTATATCATACATAATACGGCGTTATTTACCAGTAGAAGTTTTTTGTGCATGGCCACGATTTTTACTAAAAGTAAACACATCGGCCTCGACTTTGCTACCAAAAACGCCAACTTCACGATCTAAAAATATTCCAGTAGCTGTTTCGAACTGTGTCTCGTGTTAGTATCGATGAACGTAAATATCTCACGCACGCATTAGTCTCCGTTCTTCGGTTCAAAGGGTACGAGCGGCTGTCTTTTATCCCGGTTTCAAAATTCATCCCTAATGCGTGAGAGAAGAAAAAAAGGACAAAATTCATTAACTCGCTAAGCTAACCGAGTGTAACTAGCGTTTGGCTGACCGCGATAGTGACACCAAAGGTTACCACGCGTGATCTCACAACCATGCAAACTGATGCATGTGTGAGTGACTTTTTTTTGTTATTCTGTAGTGGATTAAGAAAGCATGGCGCTAGCGCAACCGTCAACGAAACATTTACGAAAAGTGTCGGTGTTACTTATCAGCAGCAGCAACTGTAGTCCCCTCGACGAAGCGGTCCTTCAGAAACATCGCGCGGCAACGGCTATCAGTCAGCTCGTGACACCGAACTCGCTAGCAGTCCTAACCGCCACTCGGCGCGAAAAACCGGTCCTAGTTGAATTGTAGCTAATCCCAGAACTGCAAGATCTTAACAAATTTTGTAATCTTATCCTGCCATTTGATCCTTTAACGGTGAGTGTGAAACGCATGATTATATGGAAAAGTGAAAAACTGTCCGTGTTAGCTATTGAGGAATTAACTGTTCAACCAGGGATTTGAAACGTGCGTAGAGGTAATAGCGATACGTTTTCATTCGTATATTTAAAACCATTTAAGTAAGCGATCTCAAAATTCGCTCAAACAGCTTCAAATCTAATCACTACGTTTTGGCCGTTACAAAGATCAACATGATTATTTCTACCAGTGTATCAAGTATTTACATTAGCACATTGCCACAATGTTTGCTTGTCGATGACCCGGGCTAAAAAGGCCATGCGATAGTAAGCTAAAGCCAACGAGCTCAGCTAACCCGAGAACGAGGCAGCTCGTTCAGATCGTTTTATTTAAACAGAACGTGAAAAACAACATAGAAAACGAAGACTCGAAGTCGTTCAGAACGGTCACTGTTTCGGTGTCAAGTAAATACCAGACGTCAAAGACCGACGACCGTCAGGGTCAAATCGTCGAGCAACCCATTCGATGGATACACAGGCCAAGAAAAACAATGTCCTCGACAGGCACTTACATCGAAATACTTCTGGACGGTGTTTCTGCTGTCCCTGTAGCATAGTGCTAAAAGAATCATTAAAATCGAATTCAGGATTTTGGAAGCATTCGAGTAAAAGTGTTAGAACAATTGTTGATGACGCGTTGAATACATGTATCGAAATTGGCGGGAAAAACGTTCTCTTCATCGCGTTGTGTTCCATTCACGAATGTTCGCACATGCTATTAATCTGCTGCGTGTAAAGTAGTCCTGTGGTATCGGCATCAAACTTTAGCTTTGAAGGGAGACTATGTACTAATACTGTACAATACTATGGGCTATACGATTTGCAGTATAATGGGAAAGATACACTTATTTGGATATTTGGTTATATGAGAGCTAATGAGGTTCAACGCTTAGTTCGCGCAAGTCGACTCACCATGACACAAAATTTTTGCTTCAATTTCTTACATAAATTACGAGAAATACACCAACTTTTTCCCAGCAATAAACATATTACACACAGCAATTTAATTGGCAGATAAATCTTAATACGAATTAATGTCTCAGACACAAACAAACTATCATATTTTCTAAACTACCTAAGGTAATTAAAGATTCTCTACCATCTCAACGTGTCTTACCGTCACGGTAACAACACTTCTGTACGGCCACGGCAACAACATTCCTTGACAACGCAATTCAAAACGAATATTGAAAACGTCAGTAAATTATTGTCCCGATTTGAATTAAAACATTTCACTGAACGAGTATTGGTTGTTGTCAAGAAATACCTTTGCGTTACTTTAAAACCGGCTGCACTCTGGCCGTCAGACCGGATAACCAGTTTGAAATTGAAACTCTAAGCACTGATACGTCTCAATGAAAATGGTTATCAATGATGCTTAAGTTATTTCCAATTAGCGCTGATAACTTGTGCATCTCCGTCAAATTGTCTTCTGTATTGCACATACTCATTCAAACGGACTGGTGATCTTAAGTGGCAGAGCTGATCTCCCACTCGGGAACCATGACACAGTATTGATAAGTCGCTCTCAGATAACCCTCCGTAACCTTAGATACAATGCGGACGTCCTGCTTTACATAATCAAACAGCGCCAGAGATAGACATTTTTCTTCCATTGATCTACGTCATAACCATCAAATGTAATACAAATTGCAAAAATGCGACCTGCTCCGTACCGTACACACGATTGTACAAAGGTCGTTTAGACATGTTGAATTTGTCGTTTCATGATAACAAAATGATATCTTGATAGGGGGATGTGATTTTCTAGATGTTCATCGACCATGCCAATCGATAAGACATCAATACTAAGCGCACAATGTATGTTTCAAATTATAATTATTGTATAGGAACCCTGTTCACGTTATATACTTCCATTGATTCCTAAATTCATGCTTTGTCATAAAAGCACACTATTTTATAGTAGTTCTTATAACGTAAAACGTGTTATCTCTCGTCAACCTTCGTATAGATAGAAGAAAAAAATAACCCTGTATCAAGATAAAACTAAGTGGTTGACAAATACAATCTGCGCATCTAGTAGCTAATACAGTAAAATGTTACCCGTACTTCCCAAGTCCAATCTTCTTAGGTATGGGAATCTCTTACTGCTTTGATAACTCTACACGAAAGAAGACTGTAACCTTACTGCGTTGTGATTCCGGTAACGTGTGCATCTAGTCAAGAGTGAGACCATGAGGCAATCGTTTATCTGAACGAACGGTAGCGGTAACGGTAATAGTGATGCAACTTAACTGTACCTGATATAGAATTGATTTAACACCAAAAACCGAATGATAATTTACAGAACTAGAACATTCATTGCTAAAAAGATACTCAATTGGGACCACAATATCAAAGCCAACAATTAAATTTCTCGTTACATAAGAACGAACAATATCGAACAACACTCGTGCTTTGAACCTTTAGGAAATTTAGGTTCAAAGAGCCAACCACAGGTTTTCGTAATAAATTCCTGCGGTTTTATTATTTGTTTATCATAATTGTTAAGTTATAAAAAGTGGAAATCCGAACTGCTCATTCAATCACACTTATTCAACTTATTTGCAGCTCCTGCATGAGCTATTGCCAAGCTATTAATCTTTATTCTGAAGATAGCGACTATTTTTACATCACGACTGTATTACATCATGTATGTAAACGCGGTTATCACGTAAAATCAATACGAAATGTTTGGATTACTTAGGACAATAGGTAACAAATTTTTTTTTTCGAAAAGCCAAATGTGTTGCCACAAAATCTAACAAAACTCATTAAATTAGAGTTTACTTCTTCAGGAAGCTTCTAACCTCAATTAAGTTCAGTTTATTTATTCACCATTTCCCAAAATATTATTATCTAAAGAATCTTGGAACAAAATTCATTAGTGACTATTTGTATATATCAGTTTCAAGGTTTTTATTTGGGCAGATAAATAAAGAATGAAAATAAATATGAATAAATTAATGTAAAAATAATGAATTTATTGGGAAATAACATTAGGACATTAGAAAACAATAAATAAATATTTGACTTATAAATTCCGATAACGTTACAAACTAAATTCAGAACTACTAAACAGAAAAAAATATTATTTCTAAATTTGTAATTATTCTATTTTTTTTTTTCAGTTAAGCACGATGAAAAAGTCCACACTTGATAGTATTTCGGTTTTTCTGGCTGAGCTGATTGGCACAGGACTGCTAGTAATGCTTGGCTGCATGGGTTGCGTGTCCGGGCTTGGCCATACTCCATCCCACTTTGAGCTATGCATAAACTTCGGTCTGATAGTAATGATTATTGTTCAAGTGTTTGGATGCGTTTCTGGTGCTCATTTAAATCCAGCTGTAACTGCTGCCGCTTGGGTATACGAACTCGTTTCTACAAAGGTATGACGACCGTTGTAAAAAATTAAAACACAGATAGAATTATTCCGTAGAAATAAGATTTCGATAATAGTTTTCACTTTTCTTTGTTTTTTCTTACCTAGATGGCTCTAGCTTACGCTGCTGCTCAATGCATTGGAGCATTCATGGGTTATGGTATTCTTAAGTTACTGACGCCCACGGCCGTGTTTGAAGATGCAAAAGAGAAAGGAGCAGGATTTTGCGTTACCCAACCAAATGTTGCCATTACTGATATGCAAGCGCTTGGCATTGAATTTGTAGCAACCATGGTGCTGATCCTGGTCTGCTGTGGAGTGTGGGATCCCCGTAATGCCAAACATCATGATTCGGTTGCATTGAAATTTGGATTTACAGTCGGAGCCTTAGCTGTAGCGGCAGTAAGTAACGAATTCTAATAACAAAAAAGCCATTTATATTTATTAAATGATTTTTCAGGGACCTTATACCGGTGCAAGTATGAATCCCGCCCGTTCACTAGGACCGGTGTTGTGGAACGGAGTATACAATGCGCATTGGATCTACTGGGCAGGTCCGTTGGGAGCCGCCTTCCTGACCGCCTTTGCCTACAAGTCCGTTTTTCGACGGGAAGTTCCAGTAGAACAACTCAACCACGAGCTGGCAGCACTAAACACTGATAAATCCAATGCTTAAGGGCCTGGATGGGGATTTTTCCCTTTAGATCTATTGCTAACTTTACAATATGATGCATACTACTCTCCGTGGCGCTTCGTACATTATAGTCCACTTTGCAATTAAAACATTGTGGATAACATTCGCGCAACATAAGATATGCATTGTACATGAATTTTTTATGATTTTTTGATTTTAGGTATATTTAAATACCAGACACTTTATTCAAGCCAAATACAATTACCCTGTTTCAACAGTTTACTGTTTTTGTTTTTACTTGATCTAGTTTTCATTGTTTCATATCATCGTATGTTCATGAGCTGGTGCAGCTTATTCAAAATCGCAAGAATGGCCGATCGTCAGTCCCGCATAGTAGAAGGATACCATATAGGAACGAAAATAGGCAAAGGAATGTTTTCAACCGTACATCTCGTCCAACATATAGACCATAACGGCAAGATTCGAAATTTAGCTTGCAAAATTATCGACAAACGAAAGTGTAATGCTGAGTTCTTAACGAATTTTTTACCTCATGAGTTAAGCATACTGCTGCAACTGGATCACCCGAATGTAACACGAACAATTGAAATATTAAAGCGCGATCAGCATATATTTATATTCATGCAGTATGCTGCCGGTGGTGATTTACTACAGCACATATACAATAACGGACCCATGTCAGAGCACTATGCGAAGCAATGGTTCGTACAACTTTTAAAAGGTATACGATATCTTCATTCCATCGGCATTGCTCATCGTGATATCAAATGTGAGAACGTTTTTGTCACTGGTACGGGCAAAGTCATGTTAGGAGATTTTGGATTCGCAAAACAATTTCAAATTGATCGCGTGAATGACAGAAACCGACTCTCGAACACTTTCTGCGGTTCGATGGCTTATGCAGCTCCAGAAGTTATCGTAGGCAATCCATACGATCCTATGGTAGCTGACATTTGGTCAGCAGGAGTCGTATTGTTCGTAATGCTCAATGGGAAACTACCGTTTCGTGAAACTAATTCGCTACGTTTGGTCAAACAACAGTTCAACAAAGAATATAGGTTTAATGATAAATTATTAAGCCCGCTTTCAGATCCGGCGCGAATTATCATAATGGCTATGCTTGAAGCAAACGTATGTCGAAGAATTAATCTAAAGCGCATGAAAAGAATGGCTTGGATTCGTATTCGAACGCCTTCCACAAATGCAACTAGCCGGCTGAAATGAAATATTGTAAAATCAAAAAATTGGAATATTTATCATGTTTTACATTTTTCAATGAAAAAACTGGTAATTTTGACGGAATGAAATGAATGAGTTGTCTAAGTCTAATTCACTCAGGAAAGTGATGAATTACCTGTATTCCACTCCAATAGAGAAGATTTTATTTTATCTCTATATTGTTAAACGAAAATCAGGCGACGAAAATATAAAAAGCTTAAACAACATCTGCTTCAGGAGCACACATTGTATATCATAGTACAATATGTTGTCATATATGTCATTTTGTTTTTCGATTAATGATGTTCAGCCTATGTTATCAATCAAGACCCACCACATTTAAACTTTAATTGCATACAGTCATATTTCATCAGTCGTGTAGCAATTAACAAAAAGAGTTCCTTCATTATATTACCAGTTTTATCCCTTTTTGTGTGGTAGACGGATATGGTTGCTGGTGTCTACACATAATACATGCTTTTCCAGTATATACACACACTTTTATTTGCTGAGTCGATTGCACTTGACAACCCCATGAGAGGTTTGTACTGTTCGTTACAATTCCGTTATCGCTTTCATCGCCATTTGTTTTCGAATATTAACTCACAAAAGAAAAGAAAAAAACATAATTTTCATTCGTCATTTCGCCACACATTCATTCAACAATTTTCATTCATGAGCGCTATTCAGCAGCACATTTACTTAACTATAACAGCGTCACTGTACACCATACAATTACAATGATTTTGTGTAGCTCATTGTGCTTTGCTTACTTTTCAACTAGGTTCTTTTGTACATAACTACATTCTATCCAACGCATTCTATATGTTCACCATTATTCATAACCATTTTCACAGGACGTCAAATTGTTTTAACTAAAAAGTAAGCAGAATAATCATCGTCGGATTCGCCAATCAAATAACTAGCTAACTAAAGTATCAAAAGAAATGAAACGATAGCTTATTTTCAGTCTAAATGTCTGTTAATGGGCACTAAGCAAAACTGTTGTCGAGCAAATTACAATCCCTCTGAAATAATTTATTATCCCATGAAACTTCAGTAGACCTAACGAATCTTTAATTTTCTAAGTCAACAAATTGATGACTTTTTAAATTATTTATTATTACAAAACTGTGAAACAAGCTTTAATCATCTCTTCTAGTTCGTCGGTGTGATACGGATGTTTTATTTGTTTACCCCCAATTGCGTCTTGCCATAAAAGTCTATGAAACTACTTAGTTACTGTTAGGCTTTCATATTACCAAATTATCTGGGTTTGTTTTACAATGTCGTTCGTTTTCAGAACTTTCTTTAATATGTGCTATTTTATACAGATGTATTCCTTTTGCCTATTCTATCCTTTCTATCTTCTATTTCCTTAAATCAGCAATCATGTACGTGGCTGTGGTTGAGGTTGTGTGTGAACGTGATAGTAAATCAAATTATTATTTTTAGTAAATTAATTCAAAATTATGATCATAATAGGATACGAAATGACGTAAAATCAACCACCAAAAATTTTTTGCTATGTACATTGGATTGAATTTTGGAACAAAGGACATGTTAAGTTATTATTTACTTTTTTCTTGAATAGTTCACAAAACAAATTGCTACGAATTATATTGCCAAAAAATTACTCGTCACGTATATACTCTATTTTCTTGATTTCGCCAGTTAAAATAAATGGAGTGAGATTCATAAATCAGTCACAAAGAAACAAAAAAATACGCACAAAATAACTCTCCGATCGATCATACGTCATAAAGCAAGTTGATGGAGCATACAGGGCGTGCTAATTCATGTACAATGCAATGCGATTTTCTGCTACCACAAGTTGATCCGCTCTAATATATTACTTCGTAGACGGTTGCTTTTTTATCTCCCGAACCCGTCACGATGTATTTATCATCCGCAGATATATCACAGCTTAACACGGAAGAAGATTCTTTCGACTGTAATAGAAAGAATTAATATTTTAAATTATTGACACATACAATACTTCAACTTTCATTTTTGAAAATTATCACGCATTTAGAAAGTAAGTAGTACGACAAAAGAGGGAGGAAAACATATCATTAGAACTAAGAAGAATTTGCACTATGTTATCATGCACTATGTTGCACTATGTGAAAAAATATCATTAGCAACTATTAGAAGAATTAGCAACTATTAGAAGCACTATGTTCTATTGAGGCTAATGATTTACATTTCCACTATTATCATACTCGACGTGCAAAAACATAACGATTTTAGTGGATTACGTACCTGGAAAATCGAAGCACCATACGGTGTCTTCCAAGCATTTAGCAAGTTGTCTTTACCCGTTGAAACGAACCACTTGCCACAGGCTGCAAACTTTAAGCTTAATACGCAACTCTCATGTAAGTGAAGCTGATATTTGTCCGGTTTGGTTGCGTGTAATACTTCCACATTAGAATTTTCCATTCCAACTGCTAGCCATTCTCCTAAGAAAATACAAAATCTATTGAATAAATGATGAACGTGAACATTTTTTATTGGAAAATCCTACCAGTTGGGCAATAACCGAGAGAGAAGATTTGCGAACTAAAATCATGTTGCTGTAACTGGCGACCTTCTCTAAGATCCCATGAACGAACCGTGTTATCTAATCCACCCGTCCAAAGCTTTAAGCCGTCGGCACTGATATCGATACAAGAAGCTCCGTCAGTGTGTCCTAAAATAAATGCACATCATTTTTAAATTGCACATCTTCACAAATATAACGTGTTTTCGCAGCAAATATCACACCAAAACATACCTTGGAATTGTCTCACAAGTGTTTGATTTTGAAGATCCCAGACTGCAATATTACCGTCTGAACAACACGAGAAGCATACTTTGGAATCCGGTGAAATGGCAAGCGCATAGCAGGCAGGAGCATTTGAGGTGAGTTCGGCTTTTATTCTTGGTGTCGGACTTGCCAAGTCCCAGATTGATAAATTAGAAGCCTCTCCACCGACGATCAAAGTCCGTCCATCCGGAAGCAGTTTCACTGAACGTATGTAATTGTCTCGTTGCTGTGTAAAGCACATAAAAACAACAGATGAGTTTCTCAAACTATTTTTATCTAATTTCTTGTATAGTTACCAAGCAATCCAACTGCGACACAGGGCTCTTATTTCCTGGTTGAGATATATCCCAGGCCTTCACACATCCTTTTCCACCAGTGTACACATATTTGGTAGGGTTAGAGATCGTAACAGCGCACACGACTTCACCATGGTTGAGCGAACTTATTTGTCGTGCGTGGCGAGGAATACCTGGTCCAACTAGGGCATCCTGAGGAAATGGCACTGGTTGCATCTGTCCTTCAGCATTTACATGAAACGAATATGCCCTGTGTTTTTTTGCCAAAAGAGATATTATACTCATATTGTATTTTCTGCAAAGTACTTCGCTGCTACAGAACTTAACTACTTACGGTTTTCCACCGGGAATTCCTATCGGACCAAGAGGTGCCCGCATTTGTGGATGCGGATCAAACGCTAGGGGCGCACGAGCGTAATTGTTTAGTGAGTGAGGAAGATTATTATGTACCCCTGGACCACCGTAGGCTGCTGCAGCCGCTGCGGCTTGTAAATCATGTGGGGCACCTAGAAAGATATTTTTAGTTTTTTTAACAAATATTTTCAACGATAAATACACACAAACTCAGCACAAGATTATACTTTACGCACTATTCAATGGACCAGCAAGATACGGAGGATAACCCGGGTTCAAAACTGGTGGTTTATTAACTACTTTAGGCACACCATTGCTCGCCCCTGGATTGGTTGGGGTAGCAGGTTTGGCAATTGGAGTGGTTGGTTTATCATCCAGTTTCTTATTTGATGGAGTAGACGCATTGGATGACGTTCCTGGCCACATAGATTTGTTTAATTATTAACAAATGCGAACCAAATAAGACACACCTGGGCTTACCTGATCGTGGCGAATGGGTTCCGATGCGATCGCGATCTTGTACGTCTAATTTTTTTTGCATTATGCCATTTTCACGAGGTGAGGCCGTTCCTGCAAAGCAGAAATCATATGACCAAAAAACAAATTATCCACAATGTATGAAATATGATTTTTAAAATGTAGTAATAACATTAGGTAAAATTATATTTATATCTTACCATTATGATGTTGATTCGGCAAAGGACTCATGGGGTTAATCTCAGATGCATCATCAACAACTAAATCTTGATCGGACTTCTCTCCATCAGACTAAAAGTATGAAAATATGTTATATTTGTAAATTAATCAATTCAAGTATGTTGATTGATTATTCATA
>NC_071291.1:48556368-48658868 GCF_943737925.1 Anopheles nili | reverse complement strand
GTTTTGATTCAAACGGTTGAACTGGAGAAGGAAATGAAAACAGACTTCTTCGCCATTCTTTTTTAGTCAAGTATTTAAAGAAGAATAGATGCTATAAATGTGTACAATCCAATCAATTCAGTTTCTAAATTCATATTACTTCGCAAAAAATCGCAGCTCTCTAATCTTTCTTTCTTTCTCTATCTCTCTTTATCTCTTTATCTCTCTCTCTCTCTCTCTTTCTCTTTATCTATGTTTTTTTTTCTTATCCTTCTCTTACTCCCTACACTAGTTTCTGCCACTATTCAGCCATTCCACAAATTACAATCCATCGCTTCTTTTCGATTATTTCTTACAAAAAATTACAGAATAGTGACTATTCAACTATCGAAATCTATTTTCATTGGGGAGTCACATCCTATACATGTTAATCAATACATTTTCTAGTACAATGATAAAGAATAAGAATCGGTTTCTCAATCCCGGTACTAGTATCTTTATCTCTGCTACTCGGCTGTATTACTTGAATTAACAGCTCTTAAAATTATTACTCTTAATTACAGCTAAACAATCGCGTCCTTCTTCGCCGTGTTGCCCTCCAAATTCGTTATTTTCATTGATGATTTCCTAGAAATTATTTGAGGCTATAATAACATTGTTTTTCTTCTTCTGAGATAGAGAACGGACATCTAACTTGCATTTTAATTAGCTTGGAATTATATTAAGAAGATAAAATATAATTTCATAGTTTCATACATGTTTTCGGGCAACTTTATGTAAAATAATATGGATAAAGAATATTTTTAATTGAGCCGAAGACTACAAAGCCACTCGCTATTCAATCCGTTAACGAAAAAACGACATTATTATGTGTAGACATGTCAGCACGAAGGGTAAATATTCGGCATACCGTTGCAACCCAATCAAACTGTAAAAATTAATATCATTCTATTCCATTGGTCTACAAATAGACTCAATTTTACAAAACTCATACATTTTCTACCACACTGTCAACAATTTATTTCAGCTCATATTTCTCATTATTTCTCCTTACAGCTCGAACCCATTCAACATTGTAATTCAACACTTTAAACTTACCTGCTTGTGCATCTCAACATTAAGTCCGTAGGACATTTCATAATACTGAAATAAAACAAAAACAGGGCATTTGCTTAGAATTGAAATTTGCGTTTTAAATAATAAATTGTTTAGGCGAAATTAAGAAGAGACTGAAGACAATTGGAGAAAAGAGAGAAGACAATTAAACATACCATCACGTAATGCCGCTGCATTTCGGTTTTGTCCTGAGCCAGCTTTTCGCATTCCATTTTAAGACTGCAAAAGCACAATTTGTATTCATTTACAATCGTGACTGACTGTATAGCAAAAACTACTTACTTATGATACTGTGCTTGAAGAAAATTGAATTCTTCTTTTATTCTATCACAGTTTTCCGTTATAGTAAATTTGAAAGGTTGTGCAGACTGAGGTGGACCCTGCGAAGATAGAAAAAGAAGAGCAATGAATAAACAGTTGTAATCATCATTTCAATTAATCTAGACATTAATACTTTGATTCATCAGTTGAGTTTGAATAATAAATGTAAAAGTACAATAGATACACTTTTAATACTCGTTTGAATGATACTAGTTCACACAGTAAATGTTGCTTTATAAATAGAAAATGTATGAAGCTATGTGTAAAATGTTTTTATAAAACTAAGCAAATATTGATAATTTTGTTCTTTCTTTTTATAGATTGCTTAATTCGTAGTAATTCATCTACTGCCGATTGTCTAACAGAGTGTTGGACTTTGATTATAGAAGACATGAAGTCGAATCCCAAACGCGTATAAATAATAAATGAAACAAATTATTATGCGATTTATCTAACCTATTATGATTCATCATGTAACATACAACAGTTAGTTATAAAAAACTGCTAGAAAATGTTCAAATGTAAAATATATCAATGACGATTCCTAATCCAACTATTAACATCATATGTGTTTAATTTTTGGGATATATATATATATATATATATATATATATATATATATATATATATATATATATATATATATATACATATATATAAATATATATATATATATATATATATATATATATATATATATACATATATATAAATATATATATATATATATATATATATATATATATATATATATATATATATATATATATATATATATATATATATATATATATATATATATATATATATATATATATATTCTACTATATAGTAACAAATTTATATTTACTTCTTAGTTAAACCGTTCATCTTTACCATTAACGTTTGTTGTCTACATAAAATTTGAAAATTTTTCAAACAACATTACAAACGATTTAAATTTGACATAAGCTTCTCTTTACACTTAGCAGAGAGTAGAAGTTTAACCATCTCTAGATAGGACCAAACTTCTGTGACGTGTTTTTTATCAAAGGTTACATGTTTGCCTGTTTTAAATACGTACTCACTCTACCAATTTTGGGCCCAGATCCTAAATTATTTGGGCAACTTTAAACATCCACCACAAATACTCACTCTGATCAAATATTCGTGCTTATTTTAATTCAGGCTTTTATGTACTTTTTCAATTTGTGCATAGACGCATATCTTCAAAAAAAAATAGCCGTAATCTGTATTGATTCCAACACTGCTCTGATTCTTTTTAAATCCACGTAATAATTTTCGTGTGTTGTTTGGTCTCCCATTCCCCAACAACATACAGAGATATTAGAAATTCATAAACGAATGACTAAAATTCTTTACAACCCAAAGACTTCAACTAGAAGGACGAGATCCAACAATATAATGAAATGCTTACTCTTTGAGATTGAATCTCTAGAGTGCAGGAAAATTGCTAAATGTATGTTTGTTTGTTGCTTGATAGCCATCGACCAAAAATTTACACCAAGCAACAAAATCTGCAGGAATTTCGAAATTAGAACCTATATTTATCCATTAATTATTTCTTGTAAAACGACCATAAGTATCTTCCATAAATAAGGATTGTTTTTGGCATTTCCCTGAGCCTCGACAAACCAGATGATTCCGAATACAGAACGTACAACAAAGCCCAAGAGACATGCTAAAAATTGAGCAAACCCCCAAAAGATTAAGGATATTTATCTTCTGAACAGAAAGGAACAAAAAAAATTAAAAAAAAAAAAACAATTTAAAAACTAGATAAGGAAAAAAATAAAAATGCCATGTTATAATGCCATATACTCTTCTATCATGTTTGGTACTATAAAAATTTGCTGTGCTAAACGTCCTGTCGAAAAAGAAAGATGATTACTCCTCCTAGTGGAAGGTCTACTAATAGCAAACTAATTCAGCTTAAGTTAAACGTACGACACAAAATATAAAAAATAATCAAAATAGCGTATCTCCCTAGTCTTAGCTGCAACTTTATTGTATTTGTATTAGTTTTCTCACATCCTCTTTCTATTTGTTCATTCTTCCAGCCAGAAATACACTCAACTTTATTTTATTCATAAGAGATAATGCTCTCCTTCCCTCAATTAGATTCTAGTAAAATAGCATTTCTATATTTTGCTATTCTTAATTTGTAACTGCTAACACTATATTAAACATTCATATTTTCTGTTTAATTTATACTACTATCGTTATTATTCCTCCGCTAATATCTTTTTATAATGCCGTATTAGCCGCAGAAGAATGAAACTTAGTTTCGATTTTTTAGGCTATTTGAACTGCGGCAAAGAACCACAATGCATACACACGGTAATTGATAGGCTTTATACATACTGGTAGCCTGGTGCAAAGAAACCATAAACACTGAAATATTTAAAATTCTTTGTACCACGTAATCAACGCGACACAATACACCTATCCCTAAATAATATCCCCGCATGTATGTTGTCTATCAATCTTCGTCATTCACCTTTTTCTTTTCAATCACTACTCATCAGCACAATTGAACAAACACAACTGCAACGACAAGTTTTAACGCCATTATATATTTTGAAATACCACACAAGCGCCGTTGTTTAACACCAGCTAAATTTACCGTGTTGTCTCTTCAGTATTCTTAGCTATTGCAAAAAAAACATAAAACTCATAAACCGCATAAAACTCTTATAGACATCAATAGTGGCAGCACAATAAACTTTTTGATGTAATTTCTTTTAAGCAAAAAAATCCGATCCATGATGGCTCTAATATATGAAACATATTATTTGAAGATAGAAAAATCAAATTTGAAATTTAGCATTAGTATCAAATTTGAAATTTGGCATTTTTATCAAATTGGCAAATTAACAAAAAATATATATAATATATATAAATAAAAAAAAATATAAAACCGATGAAACCAATAACCGACGAAATGCAAAAAATCGATGAAACTAATTTTGCTCCATTTTTTTTGTAAACGTAACGTAAAAATTTATTTAATTACTTGATTACCTGCATAGTTAGCAATTCATCCGATATTTACAAAACTAATTTACACTATTCAAATGAATAATATATTTAGAGTGAAACTTTACTTCCTAAAGATATTTTACAGAATTTTTTTTTATATTTGAAAAATATTGTCTAACTAAACTATAAACATCACTTTTTAAATTCATTTGTTTTGTTTTTAAGATTGAGAAAACACACAGAACAAAGCTATTACAAAAAAAGACAAATGAACCGTTTGACAAGTTGTTTAGCCTAATTTGTTGAAAATCCCTTTTGCCTTTCTAAAAGCCCTGCATATAACAAATAAACCAAATACTTTGTTACATTGCTTTTTTTATTGTTTTTGTGATATGTATGTAGTTTGACTCATTTATCTATATTCTAGCAAATATTGTTTTATGGAAGCTTCCGTTTAACAGCAATTGACGAAAGCCCTTTCATTATAATTTAGCTACACCCAGTTCCCAACTGATGTTGTTTTTCTTCTTAGTTTTATATCTAGTATATTATCCAGTTAGTAATCTTATCTCATTTTTATATCCAAAACCACTTGTTTTATGATCCAACATTTCAATACATTTATACTCTTTCCGCAACTGGTTTTTCTCTTCTTTCTCTCTCTCTCTCTCTCTCTCTCTTTCTCTCTCGAAAAAATAAACATAAAGCTTAACCATTACTGATACTACTCTTAAACCGCCTATTAAATAGAGCATCTTTCTATTTTTTCTTCTTTTTCGATCAAATCAGCTCTTTGTTTCACTTGAATCTTTAAATACCACCATCCTACCAATTCCTCTACACTAACGTAAAAAGAATGTACAGAGGTCTTATCCATAACGAATGCATTTAGCTATGAGCATTTCTAGTATCTGAACATATGAGCATATTATGGGCAGGACGTAAAGAGTAAACTGATAGATATTCATGAAATATCAACCAAAAATCGGTTGTAAATTATGATTTCAAAGAATCTTTATATATGCATGACCGGGCTTCCTAATTAGCTCCTTTTACCACCCACCTCGCAACATCGTTACGTGTATTAGTTGGAAAATTCAGCCGAATCGAACAACTTTTGTATTTTTATTTTCTTTTGAATTCTTTTTAATGTCCAGAAGCGAATTGTATGGAAGTTCTCCTAAGCCACACATTGGAAGAGCTGTAACTCCACGATCTAACACGAAAAAACACAACGAGTTAAAAGAAGTATATTAGCTAAATACCAAACAATTCTGGCAAATCATTCCTATGTTTAAACCATTTTTACGATACCCACTGTGAAGGAGCTCCTGTTTACCACCCACCAGAGGACTTAACCTTAAACTACATGTGAAACGCAAAACGTGCAACCTGTAGGCTATTCATTATATGCATAAAACCTAAACCGTCTGTGGATTATGAGATGAGGTCTGCTGTGTGCCTAAATAGGCGTAGAAATAATATAGTGCTGAACAATATTAATCGAAAAACTCACAGTCTGAATTTTCAGACCCGTTCTTTCTATCCCCTTACAATTAATATCCATAAAAACAGTTACTTGAGAACCTTTATATTATTATTACAAATAATTCTTGCAATCTGATGCGCCGATCTGATGAATATGTCATCGAAAGAACATGTTCATAATGAACAGTTGACGTTTTCTTGAACCGTCACTTTTGAATAGGAGGTTAAAATCGGAAAAATTATCGTGGAGTGATCGGCCCGGACCAATCTACAAAAGAGCAATTAAATACAAATACACATTAGAAAATAACTAACGGTACTTCACGCAGGTTTTTACCCATCCAGACATCACCCCCACGAGTTTGCATGATGTTGTTAATTGTGATGTTGGGAATAAGGTTAAATTTCATTCTAAACATCTACTCCTGTTGTTCTACCGACCCCCGTGTTTAGCTAACTTTTCCCCATTATTTTCTAATACGTGTCATCGGACAGGAGTACAAACAGAAGTATTGACCAATCTTAACTTTAACCTGTTTTTTATTCTCATTTTTTAGCTTGCATTTTAAAATTCAGTCTAGGAAAAAATGCGTTTTACTACTGGAGAAATATCTATCAAATTGACATCCACAACCAACATTCCCACCAGCAGGAAAAGGAAAATCATCCTTCAAATTGCACTCCGTCTTTAACGATGCCACGCATTAAACAATCAGACTGAAATATTTCTGTTCATCATAATTCCTCTCGCACCAAAAAAAGGTAACCAAACAACGCTGAATATAAAAAAACAACGCTACCCCTTTCGTTGCGACTGCTGAAAGGAATAAGTTGAAAATTGAAACCTACACCCAAGAAGAATGGTGTGAAGAGGATGCCGAAACAGGGGAATGGAAAGGAAGAGCGCTACCACATTACGTCGAAGCGGCGCGTTTGCTCGCTTCGCGCTAATCGACACCGTTAATTAAATACAAAGGCCGCTCACGATCTACGCGCTACCCCCCCCCCCCCCACCTCCCCTTGCTTCCATCAACCTAAACACTCCCGCCGCATACACATTCATACACAATTTATTCCCAAAACTGTTTCCTGTTTTCTCAATTCACTCCCTGAACCGCCCGACGCGAAACACTTGAGTGTATGAGCATACCAACTAAAAAGTGGAAATAAGGTTGCGCGCCGCACGCTTTGTACTCTTCCGAAGCGATTGTGGCGACGGGATACCCAGAGCAAAATGTAACGCAGTGGCATAGGTGTGCGTCCGGCAGAGGTAATGAATGAAGCGAGAAAACGAATTAGAAGAGGGTAATTACGCGCCGGCAAGGCATATGCGCTGTGCTTTCATTCGACACGTGAATAACATGGTGTGCGCCTTTTGGTGATGCGTATCCAAGCATCGTAGATGGCTGTTTTTTTACCTTCAACATACTATCCATCTCTCTCTCTCTCTCTCTCTTTCTCTCTCTCTCTCTCTCTCTCTCTCTCTCTCTTTTGATCTATAACTGCATTTTCTGCAGTCATTTATTTACATTCGCACATAAAACACAAGAAAAAGATTACACTCGCTATTTCGAAGGGAATACGACGGCTTCGATTAAAGGCTACTGATGATTGACATAGTAATTAACATTGAAATAACTGCACACTTTAAACTTCTCTCTATGGAATCTATCAATCTGTTTATAATAAGCGCAGCTACCGGCATCGTAAATTGCTGTCATGAAAATGCCGTAGTTGTGTCTTTCGATACTGTCAAAATAACGGCTGAAACAACGTGAAAGGAATTTAACATTTCAGATACAAATACTTCCTGACTGAAGCAACAACTATCGACATAATTGTAAAATTAAACACATTTAAATGCTCACTGAAGTTCAAATTTAAAAACTCGAATGTAACTCTTATTACCATCTAAATACGAGCAACAAGATGAACCAATTCGTTTGTAATCACATGATCACATAAATGAAACTTAGAATATAAATGTTGCTAATACCCGAACACTACGCAGAACTATGAGGGGTAACTTATAAACCATATAATTCTACACTCTTAATTTTCTTACCGGATGGCGGGCTGCAACCGCAGCTGCGTTTATTCCAGAATTCGGATACATCTCGATTAGTGGCCTGTTTTCAAAGGCCCGAAAATCTTGCTTCCTTTAATATAACACTCTTTGTTTTTTTGTTTAAACTTTTGAACCAGAGAAACACTTCTGTAATATTACAGGTCAAGCCACACGTTTCGGATATTTTACCGGTTTCATTCGAACTTGTATGACTTGATGTTCACAAAACCATTCTAATTTCAAATGACTAATGTAAATGAGAAAATAATACAAAGAACGTTAATATATTTGTATTTCCTGTGATGTTCAGGGTAACCACAAGATATATTCAACTCTTTCTTGAACACGCTCAATTATTTACGGTCTTTCAACGACTTCACAAACTATTCCAGCATTCACAACAACCAAACTGTACTCTCGCACGATGATTGCTAAAGCAGCTATTAAAATCGCAAAGCTTTTTTCTTACACTAGCTTTTTGCAGCCACACACACATACTTTTCGCAACCGGGTGTTTAATAATATACACACTTTTTCAGGAAATTTTAATTGTAACATCGGAACAACGATTTTTTTCTATTATGCATTAAACTGCACCAACAGTATTGATGCACATCCTTTCGTTCCCCGCAAGACAGAATAATGCCGGGGTGGTAATCTAATTTGAGTAGTAGATACTGCTTTGCCACCTCGCTCCACTTTCTTCTTTATCTTGCAGACGATCCAAACGCAACGGAACGCGACTAACAGTTCGGAATACCGCGTGCTCAAATACACTCACACATTCACACATACACACACCCGATTTGGCCCAACTATGGGCGAGGGGAAATCAAATTCTCGTGTCGACGATGACGCCAAATTCAATTATCAACCAATTTCACTTTCCACTCGCGTTCTCGCTCACACACGACCGAATCAAAATTACGGTGAAAAAAGAGCGGGAAATTCATCGCTGCTCACGGACTCATTCCTTGGCATCCTATTCCATCTCAATAGTGCTTTTCTCTTTCTTTCTCTCTCTCTCTCTCTCTCTCTTTCGCACACACACTTATTTTTTTTCATTTTTTCTATCTTTGTCTAGCTACTTCACACCGTTAGTATGATGTTGCACTCTCATTCCACACCAGCCATTCAACATCTATGTATTGGTAGATCCACACGTGCTGCTCGATTAGCCGACTGAACCGTTTTTCTCCGGATTTACCATCGCCCTTTCGGTAGTGGCTCGTTACGTTTACTTGTTTGCCGGACGCACTCTGCTACACCAAATCAGTTGCCGCTTCTCCTGTACAGGTCTATGTTCTAACACCACCACCCAATCCGCAATGAACTGAGCTGATGCGGGGCAATTAATTACCAGCGACCCGTAAAAAAGGTCTCTACCAAAGCATCTCTTCGCTTCCTTTTTTTTACTGAAGAAACATTCCCGTGTACCACAAATACGTCTGCCTACGTAGCTCAAAAACTTTCTCTGTCACTCACTCGCCCTTCGGCGGTATACCGCCATCATTATCTCCCTCTCGCTCGGCTTCATTATCTGTTTCTCTCTACCATACACACCCAACATATTTTTTCACACACTCCCTCACTTATAGTAAAATCGCCCCTTTTTTATTCCAAGCAACTAAATACCGCATCCAGGCTGTATTATATATATATATATATATATATATATATATATATATATATATATATATATATATATATATATATATATATATATATATATATATATATAAACCTTGTGATTATCATGTTGCCATGTTCAAGTCATCGCTTGATCGTTCTTCACAATTACAAAACACGTTCGTATGCATCACTTTTTTTTTTTCACCCAGCAACTGTACTAACATTTTTATCAACTATCCTCCTTTTCCCATACCCTTCGAGCATGATTTTTAATATGAATGTCGGCTCACTGTTTCATACATGGTTGTTTTGCTTCCATGTTTAGCTGCCATAGTATTCCACACACAAAACTAATTCACCTACCATTCAATTGCCGCAAAATCGACACGAGAACAAAATTTGCCGACGAAAAACTTCTCAGAAACGCGAGCTACGCACGACGCACCTCCTGCACGGACAATTGCGAATATAGAAATAAGCCCTGTTCCATGCCTTTCTTTCGCGCTCATTTTCTTCCACATTCTCCCTTGGCGTAAGCAAAGCACACACAAAACACCTCAGTACGTTTGTAGTGGTGCGCCACAATTTCCACACCAGTGAATCCGATGTTGTAGTAGTGATATCCTGACTGTATTGCACAGTACAACATCATCGGTCAAAAGTTTAGGCTAACAAAGTGCAAAGCAGGAATATTTTGCAAGTGTTTTAGAAAGTTTACAGCACAATGCTTACACAGGCCCAGTTTTAACAATATGAAACAATATCAATATCAATCATGACACAAATCCGAGACAATATATTTCTAATGTGGTAATTGGTTATGTCTACTCCAAACCAATGCAGAAAATTCTACACAACCTCTGGAAAACTGTCCTATCCAATATCAATAATTTTCTAAATTCCCAGTTTAACTTATGTATTGAAGATAAACAAAACTACTTAATTTTTTGATTATATTCGGCCACAAATATGCGTATATTTTCAACCACAAAAACAACATTCACATATTGCAGAATTAATGGCAGAATTTTTCAAAACATGTAATAACATACCATATTTTTTTAATACTAGAAACACTAATCCAGACACATCTCTTCAGTCACAAACCGAAATTTATGACAAAAAAGGAAGTACCAATCAAAATGACAGGTCCGGTGGTTTTCATGTTAATTTAAAAGTAATACATTTACAAGTAATCAAAACAAATGTATTTTGACAAACACAAAACAAAACACTTTGACCACGATTTTGTCATAGTGTACTGTCCCGATATACTGCTGCTAGCATACGACATAGGGCATAGCTAGAGCTATAGAATGTACCAAATTACGGAATGTTTTATGTTTCAGGAAAAAAATTCACTTATAGTTTTGTATTGCTTTCAAGCAACTATTGTTTTTGAATAATATTTAACGATATTAGATCAGTAATGTTTTCATCAACAATACAATACGTTGAAAATAATCAATTTATTGCTATCTCTCTCTCTCTCTCTCTCCCTCAAAATCACGTCAACAATCTATTGTTTATTGTCGCGCATTCACTCTGTATATATCTTCTAACATCCTATTCCTTTCCTACGCAATTAATACGCCTGTATGTTCCATTAATGATTTTTTACGCACTACTTATTTAATTCTCATCCTATTTTTTACCTCGTTCTTTTTGAAATATGTATATAATATGTGATGCTTTCGCATCGTTTTTTTTTCAACCGTGATGGGACTCCTAACGGTAGCTTTTACAAGGTTCTGTTTAAATTATTGTTTTTCCACTTCTTTTCAAATATTCCTCAAATTTTTATCAACAACTATGAAGAAAATTATTCTTCTATTGCTTAATTGTTTTTAATTTTGATCGTTCTTTTTTTATTAATTTTGTGCGAGTTTTTTGAGAACTTATCTAAGATACAATAGGTCGAAGAGAAACAGAGAAGACAGGAAAAAATATATACAGTAAAAGTTGAGCTGGAGCAACAAAGAAACAGATAAGAAATTGATTAAGGCAATGAAATAAAGACCGCGTTAGTAAGACCTGCGGCGATGAAACCACTCATCAACGAACTCTCTCATCATAATTAGTGTAGATCACACCTTTTCGTTGAATGTGCACTATTGCATGTGCCATCAGTCTAATGTTCCGACTGGCAGAAACATTTCTTCAAACTTTTCTCATAAGTACATAGCAATTCATGAAGCTTTGACAAATAGTTTTGTGAATATTTTGAATCAATCAAAATTCACACTTCCTTTACGTTATGGTTTCCATCGTAATTCAAAAACACAACCGGTAAGCAGCTTTGCAGATCGCAATTATAGGCTGCTCTGTCGGCATGCAAGCGACTCGGGTTAAGAGAATGGAAGTGAGCAAATGTTCGCTCGCAGGGTGGTCTTGGAACGTGGAAGTAAAAACCTTGGACGGCGGGATAAAGCCACCGGTGGTAATATCTTTCACTAAATTTCTTGCCAGCTAAACATTTATCGACCTGTGAAAATTCAACCACGCCAGGCCAGACGAAACACAGCAGGATTCCACTTATGGAGAGGTCGAGTTCGGACTATTTTTTGTCTTGTTTTCGCGGGGTGTTTATTGCGTTGTTTTTTTTTTAGGTTGCAAAGTACTAGCGGAAACTAGAGAAAAAGATGGTGGTGAACAAAACTGTTTGCGGAAAAAGGCAGTCGGGAAGCATATCAAAAGACCGAGTGTTGTTATAGGAGGAAGTCGAAATCAAGTCGGGTCATGGATTGAACTATTTTTTTGCGATCTTACAGACGCCAGAATAATGACTGTAGAGTGAAGCAAAGACGCACATGCAAGATAAATGCGAACGCCACTGCCAACACCGAGGGCTCGAGGATTGTCGATGGCTCAACGAAGAGTTTTGCGAAAAAAAATCGTCGATTACACCGCTATGATGGTCGGAGGGAAATACGGAAGCGACGAGAGAAAATAAGCACCAGCGGGATCAAGGAAGAGGACGTCAATGATACCGACCGCGGGTGTTATGAAGACGGCCAAGAATCTATAGTTAAGAGTGCGCGGGCAAGAGAAAAAAAAACGACAACGACAGAGGCCATACCGTCGATGGGTGTGTTGGACGGGATAGCGTTTCCGGCGCGGATAATGCAGCACTACTGCCAGGAGGAAAACTAATCATGCATTTTCGTAGGCAGAATCTCGAAGCGGGCAACGGAAACGCGTATTGGAGTCGATCGCCGTGTGTTGCTTTCATTTTGTTTTCCAACTGCCAAAATTCCCGTATAGTAGGCGACGCGTTTCTGTTGAGTAATTTCAATACTACTTTTCAAAACGATCACCGTGCGGTGCATAGAAGAAACGTAACGAAAATGGCAATGACTGCGAGATAAAGGACAGAAAAAAAGGAGTTCGAGATCGAGACATGGTCAAAAATAGCATGAGAGTGTGCGAGAGAAAGACAGGAAGAAACGGAGAACGAAAGAGAAACAGAAACAGCAAGAAGAAAAAAACACTGCCCGACAAACCGATTTTAAGTTCGAGAACGTCGGTTACTCAAATGGGATGTAGTTTGTTGATCGCTAGCGGAAAGGAGAGCCTGCCAGAGGTGCAGCGTACGTATGAGCGAATGAAGAGAAATGTGAAGCAAACCAAGGGATTGTATTGCGGGTGGAAAAGTGACACGGCGAAGGCAAGATGATGAGCGAAAGCGCGCGCGAGAGAGAGAGAGAGAGAGAGAGAGAGAGAGAGGGAGAGTGAGAAAGAGAAAACGTAGTAAAACCAGCGGCGGCGAGCAGAGAACACAAACCGTTGAAACGGTTCGGAACGGTTTTCATGCGTGGATTGTACAGGAGAGGGAAGATTATGGGAAAGAAAAAGGGACGGCAGCGTCAAAGCAGAAGCGATCGCTGGGTGGGTACGGCAGTGGAAGAGCGGTTGTGTGAAATGATTGTACACCGAAGGAAAGGAAGGAGAGCAGGTAGCCAGAATGTGAGAAGGAGAAGGGGAAGGGAGAAAGGGAAGTGTTCAAGCTCCGACAGTCGACAACGATGGCCGTGTCAGTGGAATCGGCTAGGTTTGGGTTTCCTGTGGCTTCCCCTTGTTCGGTTTGGTTATGGGGATGGTGTGCGCTTGGCTCATCGAAGGACCGATCAAGGGGTACACAGGGACGGAGGAGCTGAAGAGGGTGAACGAAGAACGGGTGATGAGGAGGGCGTTAGCGAGAATCGTGAGGTAAACATTTTTCAGTGCAACCAAGCTATAGCGCGTACCACACCGACCGACCGAAAAACCGACCCGTCTCGACTCCACGTGGAGTCACGCCGGTTCGGTTTTGTACGCCTGGCAGCAACCAATGAGAGCACGCCATCCGGTCGAACGTATTATGGCGTGTAGAGCGGCGGGAGTGCTGTACACCAGCTGTACTACACGCCTCGCTGCCGACCCACAATCGCGTTGCTGTTTGTGTCTGGTGCCTTTCCCTTGCACGGCCATCTCGGTCTCTCATGCTGAGCCATAGCACAAGTCGAACACGCAGCCACAGCGAAAAGCGCACGATGAGGCTCGAGAGGATGAGTATGCCATGCCGGTTGCCACGGGTGAATGAGCAGGGGAGCACAGGCAGGTCGTGGCGGGAGAAAAAAAAAGCAAAAAAGGAAGCACACAAAGAGAGAGGTTTACGAGCGTGGACGAGCAAGGACGAATGCTGTGAAGCAGCGAGGGGTTCTTGGAACGGTTGGAACCGATCGTCATCACCATCGCCTTCGCTTCGTCGCCATCGTCACCAACGTACCTATTTTTTGCCTTTGCTTCTCTGTTTTGCTGGTGCTGGCTGCTGCTGCTGCTATTACTGTTGGTCGTGTTGGTCTCGATAGCATGGGGTTTGGGTTTGGGTTTGGTTTAGGTCCCTTACCTCGCGCTGTCGGGGGGCAGTTATTTGGTAAAGTGGTAGAAAAAGAAGCAAACTGAACAGGACGACGAAGAAGATGTGAACACAAGAAGGTGCCAAGGAACGACGAGAAAGAACAGCAAAATTGAACTTTTTTTTTCTTGCATATATACTACGCCCTTCGCTTGCCCCTAACAGCCCGTGCTTTTCTATTCTCTACCCGTCTTCGATATACTTCCTTCCGTCGGTGGCGACCACCAGCCGCCGGCATAGTCCGCTAACCTGCGGCCGACGGGAATTGAAAATGGTTCCCATTTGCAAAAATGCTTGACGCTTTTTTATTTTCTCCACGATGAACGGGTCATGAAACGTTCCCCTTTTTCCGCATACGGCATAAGGAAGGACGAATTCCCGCAAGGCACTAAAGACTCCAAGGTGAACTGAGAACGGAAATATTTGTGAAGTTTCGGAATATATTCACCGATCCTTCGCAGGAAAAGCAATTTATCCAGCTTCGTAATACAAGGATTTGTATTCATTTCAGATATATTTTACTGTTGGCAAATATCAAGTTTTATGTTTTATCCTTTTTTTTATTACGACACAGTTTTAAAAGTAAGTTCAGTGCTAAGCTCATAGCTTCATACCTAAGTGCAAAGAACGAACGATAATTGCAACAGTTTCGACTAGTGCAACAACACCATCGTGACTAAATTAGTAACCATTATTACGATGTTGGAATGGATTTAGTAGTGTGCGTGTTGCATATAAACGAATGTGTGTAATGTGAGAACGAAAGTATGAAGCGCGAGAGTCGTCACTTGCGAAATATTTCACGAACACTAAGATACACCGGGAGTTAAGCAAACGCACACTGCAATGAATAACAAAAACTAAACAAACACATTGAATCGGGTGGTGCGACTGCGAAGTCCCGTATCCTATGCTGTACAACGTTTAGGAAAAGCTTCCATGCGGATATTTTTTATATCTTAAACACTGATCTGCAAAGATGCGCAATTACAATTAACGCTCAAACATATGAACAAATAAATTATATGTATATAATTATTTATAATATATATACATATATATATATATATATATATATATATATATATATATATATATATATATATATATATATATATATATATATATATATATATATATATATATATATATATATATATATATATATATATATATATATATATATATATATATATATATATATATATATATATATATATATATATATATATATATATATATATATATATATATATATATATATATATATATATATGTATCTATATATATATATATATATATATATATATATATATATATATATATATATATATATATATATATATATATATATATTACATAATATTTTATTATAATTATATTTTATTACATAGACGTAGACTAAAAACGCAAAGCATTAAGAATCTATATTTCGGTGTGAATTCTGCAGGTACGCCATGACAAAACCACACTTTTTCAAAAACCAACCACCGAATTGATATATTTTAATATACCAACCACCTTGCGATGCGAGAATAATTCGATAAATTGTCTTTAGAGCATATCTCTGATATTTTCTTAAGACTATTTCTACCCTCTATATGGTGGTGTATGTTCATCTACGAGAAACAATTTGTTATGCATTCTTAAACGCATTTTGTTGCTGTTTACAGGAAAACCGTAGTGTTTGTCATCGTCCGTGTAATAATCGAAATCACTCTAACCTAGTAGCAGGCATTTTGTGCAAACGGAAAAAATCAATTCGATACAAATTTAACCATGAATTGGTAAAAAATTGACAAACCACATTATATTACGTCCGAACCACCAAATCAGTTGTGCATATCCAAGTAATTAACCAAAAAAACACGTAGTATATTAAGTGGCTAAATACATTTAGTAAGGAAATGAAAACACAAAAGACAGCAACGGTGACGATCAAAACTAAAATTATGAACATTTGTAAAACTTCGTGAGAATGTTACGTCTTTCAGTGCGAAATATATTTATAAAATAAGAGTTCCGCATTATTTACCGCAGTTGGATAAACGAGCAAACTGGTTATATTAATACAACATCTACTCAAACTCTTACAGTTATGCCCAATGCACTGGTAAAGCCGGCCAGTTGCTGTCACTTAACATTCATGTATTCTTTAAATATCTTACAGCTCACAGCTCTTCTACTCTTTTAGGATTATCCGAAGGTAATCCACCAGCTCCAGCCAACCGCACGTTCGACCCATGGCATTGTGTCACGTCGTCGTTCATCGGAGCAGCGGCAACAGCAGCAAAAGCATCGTGCATGGGCGTCGGTCACGCGATCATTAAACATAAATTTTTACCATCGACTGCGTAAATCACACTTGATTCTTTTCCCCACCAACGGGCGACGCCGCCCTGGTGGTAAAATGGCAATCGGTCTTTTCCGGCAGCAAAAGAAGCAGGGGGTGGCATGTGATGTGGGTGCGAGCAGCACTGCTTGAAACGATTGAGGCATTTAACCGTACCACTGGTGGAAAGGGAAAATTGAACAACAGTTTTAAAAGCCGTCAACACAGGCTATGATGGTAGTGATTATGGTGACGGTTAAGCAACTGAGAACGATGAAACAAGGCTACCGAATGGGATCCTGTGTTGTTCTATTCACACCTTGAAACTGGCGTATTAACGGGTTTCTACATATCTAAAGTTAAAGATGATGAAATGTGGCGTTGTCAACGTAAAGATACGAAATGAACATTTTGCGTGCTGTTGTGTTTGACTGTATCCAATATTTTAAGGGTATAGTTTGGTTGTCGAATGCGGGCGTGTAATCGGAACTGCTGCTACATAATATCAAATGTAGTACAGCTGCCCTACTAGATAAGTGAAACAATTGAACATAACACGTTGCAATATTGCAACTATGGTTCACCCAAAAATTATAGAAATGATGCCAGACAATTCTGTTATGGTCTTAGATTGAAATTAATTGAAATCAGCTATCGGAACTCTTCATGCAGCTATGGATTTGGATCCAAAACGGTACTACCCGTTGTCACTTAGTATCAATGCGAAATGTAGCTATAAGTATTGCACCCAAAAGTGTGATGAAAATGTTTCGCAAAAGCTTTTTCCTGTTCCAGATGCATGCATATTAAGAAATATACGTTCAAGTCGGAACGTGTTTACGAATTTTTCTTTTTTTTTTTTGAAACACAAATATGCAACAGCTACGATGCTCGAAGAGTAGCAAAATATTGGTTAGAATATTGGTAGTAAGAAGGATGTGGAGAGAAGAAAGAAAAAGGAGAGCAGAAGCGAAGTGTTGAATCGAATCGAGAATGCTAATGTACTAGAACCACAACAACGATTCAGCTTATTTACATTACTAGTTCAACGCAAGCACTTCCACTGGCGCTCTTTTTCTCTGCTTAGGAAAGCTCCTAATTTTCGATCAAATATTGTGCCATTCGGGTTGAAAGCGTTGTTATCTTAGACCATGTCGGTATTTGATTACCTTCTTGTGTAAATAATGCGGACACTATTGAGTAAACAAGTATAAACAAACATACGGTGTGCTTGGGCGAGTGCTGACTTTGTGAAAGACATCCGCGAAAGACAAATAGGAATGTATTAATAGGGTTTTAAATAAATAAATTAGTAAATAAAAAAAAATAAAAGCAGAAAGTGTTCATATGTGATCAGATAATATTATATAGTATAGAGTATGTGGAGGAATAATTAGTTAGAATCGACGACGAGAGAGTGGATTTGTTATAAAATATTATCGTTGATAATACTCGGTAAAAATTGATGATAGCTTTGGGAATAAGAAGGAAAAATTGGTTAAAGAAGAAAGAAGAACAATGGAAAATCTACAAAAAATCAGGTAGTGTTAAGGATAATTTGGTATTCAAGTACTGTATGTGACAAACTAGTCCTAAGGAAAGAATGGAGGATGGAAAGAATGAAGCCTGCAGGGTGTTGGTTATACTATGTCCAAACAAACCTGAAATGGAATTAAAATATTGACCGTTGTCATAGTATGTTGGTAACAAAATTAATGTTCACAAATTAAACGTAAACAAATTTCTTATGATGCCTATTTTGAAATTAATTTGTAAAACGTACTTCTATTATTTGCACCCTTGGAGATTTACCCGATTTCATAACAGTAGACGTTGTATCAGGGAGTTGTTTTACTGTTTTGCTATTTCAAACATGTTTTATTATATGGAATGCATTATATTATGAAAATAATTAACTGTTTTTTTATTTGTGATTCTTCGTTCATAATTAGTAGTACCTCTTTGCACACTCTGACCGGAAAGAGCTGAGAGCGAGAAGAGCTACCTGCGGGGTGGATACTAGGTGTGAAGAATTAGTAATGCCTCTTGGCATACTTCTCACCGGAAAGATCTGAGAGCGTGAAAAACTACCTACAAGGTGGATACTTGGTGTTATCAATCCAGCCAACAAAAAAGAGCTGGGGGGCCTGAACATTCTTACCATCACAATCGTCAATGCCACCTATAAGATTTAGTTCAAAAACATTTTCGGCATACTTGCATGCCTTGTTACATACTTAGTCAGCAGCCATCTAGCTTGGTGTTGTTGATTGGAAATCAGCCACCAAACGCCTCTTTGCTCTAAGACAGTTTCTCCTGAAATACTATGATCGAAAGATCTCAGCACACCATCTGTTCATTTACTTTCAGTGAGTCTAGATAAACTTATTTGGGACTTGCAGATCATAATGAATGTGGTCCAGTGTAAGGTGCATAATCCGTGGCATAATTTGCTATGAACTTTCCATTTTTGGTTTCGCAGATGTCATCGACATTATAAAAAGGACCACGCAGAAGATGTGCGAGGGTACACCCGACTGTAAATCAAAGCAGTAAGAATTGGATTGATGAAAGCAAACCCTTGATTGAGCCCGATGAAAAGTATGCCCTTGATAAGAAGCAGCGTATTCATTGACGGCGGCAACCTCAAGGCCATAAAGTAGCTCTACTATCTAGGGACGCGTTGTTCATGGCGTTACATTTTGAATTTATACCCCAACCTCTTTCATAATCACGTAATCATGCGAAAACTATCAATACATATTTCTGCAAACAATTATTCGCTCTACCACACATACACTTGTTGTCTCTCGTAATGCAATATTTATACAACCTCTTCAATAATTCCCTGTTCCATTTTTCTGCGTGTTGTGATTTGTTATTTCCGAACTTTATCCATATCTCAATTCTTAATGCTAGACATAATCTTGCTAAATCCTTAATTATTCACGTTTATTTAAGCTAGAAATTCCTTTTTTCGCTATCGCTTTACGCACAATGTAAAACTTATGAACATCATTATCATTAGGTTAGCTAGGATACAATTCTTGAAGTAATGTACGGATATCAAAGAAGTTGAATATCTTAAGCTTTCTTTGAGCTTTACTGCTTGTCAAATGATTTATAACATGAATATGCATGTAATTTCTTAATTTTCTCACGATTGATCGATTGGGTATAAGAGCAAATCAAACGACATGTGCATTCCAGTGATAATATTCGTAAGGATATGAGAACCTGCCTTTTGTGAGGGAATATATAGGAATCGGTGACATGTTTGGTACTGATTAAACCGTTGAGAATATGCAGAATCTATATGTTTCGATATTTTTATATTGCATACGATATAGCATAATGCATAGCTGCAAATTAACTTTGATTTTTTTACTAGAGAAGAAAATTTTTTGGTGAGTCTACGTCAAGGCGTTAAAAACGTAACTGTCACTTCGTGTCCGGTAGTTACAGGTATCTTTGTTCTAAAGGATTAAGCTCTTCTTGCCAGTTTACACAGCGTTCTGATACTGACATTCAGATCAAACCATGCGCAAAAGCACAAATCGCACGAGATTGCCTACGACATATTAAATCAAGAGTGTTCGTCCGGCTTTCAGTTGAAGCTGGCATTCTATTGTTTCTTGCTTTTCTTTGTCTTTGTTTAAGAAAAGTATCATCAAAATCATAGCTTGTTAAGTCAAAATCATTTTCGCGATCGATTTTCCTGCTGTTTTTATTTCTCATGTTGTGCTTTGTGCGTGTCGTTATGTTGCCATCATTTTGCCTCGAGAAGTAGTGCCAAAACGCAAGCACATACCGATTTGCCGGCCATCCGGTGCCGGCTTGACGCGCTACGCTTTAATAATGTCAATATACACAGCCCAGCTCAGCCACACGCACTGAGCTGTTCGATTTGAAATTCGTAATTCTACGCTCAACGCTATCCGTGGCGCCCACCACACCGCATCCATACCGCAACAAGCAAAATCGCCGACACCCACCGAAATGCGATCGAAAAACTTCCCATGCTAGTAGCGACATCACGCATAGCAGTTGGCTTCGCTGCGTTGCCAGAGGGATGGTGACGGTCAACACCGAGCATGGTAGTGAGCAAAACGAAGAGCGCGAATGAAACCGGAGCCGGGAACAGAAATATATTTTCGCTCGAAAAACCCCAATGGGGAGCCCCACAAGGAATGAGGTTTTTGGGTTTGTGCTCTGCGGCATCGCAGTAGGTCTGGAAAGAAGATTGTTTGGCCGAGGAAAAGGAAAGGCCAGATTGGTTGGTGAAGCAATGTGTGAGTATCGTAATGTACGGCTAGGGGTTGAAGCAACGAAAGAGGCGAGGCAAATGTTGGGTGTAGAGAACAGAACCGTGTGCCTTGGTGTTTGGTGGAGAACATAGCAGGCAAGCAATGTGGGAGTGATTGTGGAAGGGCGACAACGACCAAAATGTGTGCACAGGATGGCTGGAGCAAGCCTCGCAAGCAGGGGGGTATGCCAGACGAGATAGGTATTGCTGTGGGTGGAGCAGGCACGCGGTTAAGCGCGGCAGTGGCTTGTGTCTATAGAGGCAGGCGAGGCATTCAATGGTTTAAGCACGAGATCTAGAATGATTGGTTTGGTACGGAAGCGAAAAGGGTAGCTGAGCAAGAGGAAACAGCAGGGAGGTAGGTCTGTGTGTGTGTGTGTCGGTTGGCGGTTGATTGGGGTTGCGGGCACGCGGGACTAAAATGGTCTATCTGCCTGCGGAGCGCAGGAGCGACGAAGTCAGCGGACGTAAAGACGAAACAAAAAGCAAGCAAAAAGACACCAGGCCTTTACTCGCTTCCCGCGACCTGCTCCCTTCCCTTTGCCTTGGCCTCCGCGTATTTCCACTTCCACGCGTACTTGACAAACTCGAATGGTAGGAAGGCAAAAAATATTGGTTTCTTTTCATAAATAGTTCCTGAATGCTGGATTTTCATTGGTCGACCTGTTTGCTCGGCCGGCGTAATCTGCTGTCTTGGACTCCACGTGGAGTCGAATGTATTTTTCGCTTCGCTTTAGCCTTATTTGCTAGCATGCCGGGGTCGACAGTGAAGCGTACACACGCACACACAAACACCAACAAAACCTCATATGGCAGCTGTCCCTTTCTCTTTCTTTCTACCGCGTGATAGTGCGTAGACGTATACTCTCGAAACCCTTCAAGCAGGGCTTGAGCGTTGAAACCCATTTCGGAATGTTAAGCTATGGGAGAAAATGGTGGAGCACGTGGTAGGGGGAGGATCCGTCCGACCGCGGGCTACCTCATACTAGCATTCCCTTCTTTCGTTGGCACTCTTCACACACTCGTGTACACACACACGCCCTTCCGCTTGCCACCATTCGTCGTAACAACACGTTAGACACACTCGCCTACTTGGATGCTTGTGAACGAACGAATCGCTCTTTGAGGAGCGAATGAGGCGAACGTTTTCATCTGCTCACCGTCGTCTGCACCACGCTACCTACCCATGCTCTACCACATAGCCCTTAACTACCGCTCTTACACCGCACCGACGTGTTTGTTGCCTACACATGATCGTATTTTCTTCGTTCTTCACACGTTCCTTCTGTCGAAGCACCCCACTCACCCGCTTGTTTGCCGTTGATCGACGTACAGGCAACGCAAAACAAAAAATACACAACACATCTAAAACAGTTGTTCTCGTTCTCTTTTTTTGGAGGCCAACCTCAACACTACCACCGCAGATAGTTACTGACTCGACAACGGAGTCCCCATGCTGTCCTGCTCCTGCCGGGCTCCGCCGATTGCCATCAGCGTTACGGTTTTCCTCCGCGCTTCTTCTTTTCACACATCAACTGGTTCAATTTATCCCATTTTCGGTGCGCCTCCGCCAGCAAGCGCTTTCGATACAATTTCCGCCTTTCCTGTCTCTGCAGCGCCTTGCTTTCATAAATGCGATAAACGCTCGGTTTCCTCACTATACTCTGCATGGTTTCGATCCTTTCGTTTTATCATTTCTCTTCCCTATTGCTTCACCCTGTTCTATGCCTTCTTTTAGCTCCAATTAATATAATCGTACATCGCATAAATTCATCCCTATGCATTTTTTTACGTTGCTAGAATACGTAATTGAAGCGAAAATATTTTTAATTATTTACCGCTCTATGTAAATTCTTTGCAGGAAGAAGTAAATAAGAGACTCTTCTTTAGAGCAAAATAGTCCTAGTATGAATTTTAACTTTACACATGCAAGAAATGCACATTATTCTACATCTCATCACAAAATGTAAATTAACGGTTCCACAAATCGTTTGTATGCGATGAAGTGGAGTAACCCTGTTCAAGGTTACAGTGTTTCCCTGCTTTAATGACATTACTAGTGTTTTGAAAAAACTAATAAAAAACACATTTCAAATGTTTAATTTTGTTCAGAAATCTGAAATGACAATGCTAAAGCCTCATTTGAGAACGAACGAACAACGAACGTAAATCTAAGTGTAGTGCTCTGGAAAATAAAAAAAATCAAGCATTTTTCTACACTACATTGCATGCAAGATGCACTTGGGTGTGTTATGAGTTCCACATTTGCCTTTCACGAAAATCGAGTAATTTTAAATTTGCAGCTACCAAGAACCAAGGTTGCTATAGAAAACAGATGTAATCAACCAACCAATTCTTGCGAAGAACATGTAATTGAATAAACGATACGTAGTTTGGTAATGAAGTAGGTAATTTAAATCTATTTGAAATCAAAATTTGTTTATCGTATTGTAGTATATAATTAAAAGAGTATTTGTCTAATGTAGCTATATTCTTAGACTAATATATTAAAACTATTGTTAAATAATAAAAATGGTAATGAAATCATTTGAGTAATAATACTAATAAAATATTGTTAAGAAATTTGTGAACCTTTTTGAGCTTGAACATAATCGATTTCACTGTTTGAGAATTTACAATACACAACTCTACAGTAATAGTATTTCAGCTAAAAAAACTTTTCTAAAATCTTATCTTTTACAATTTTATTCTATCTTCTACAAATAATCTCCTTATATATAACTACTTCTAATATGTTTAACACTGGTCAAAACTCGGGGGTAAAAATTTGATAATTACCAGTTTACATTTCAAAACGAATTTCTGAAACCCGATTTCGTTTTCAACCGCTGTTAACACAAGAATGTGCACTCGAAGTAACTCACATGTAAAGTAGCCTTTATTTCGAAATGCTCGCCTTCGTGACATCTGTAAATCTTGTGTAAAATCACGTGACGTCAATTCTTTTGATCCTTCATTAGAGTATCAATACTAGCCTTAGTCGAAAATGTGTGTGCGATTTTTATGATTGGTGCTGTTGATGCTGAAGAATTGTTGTTTTTATCAAAAATAATCTCAATAGCTTATTATTACGGTGTAGTATAATTTTGTGCAATATACGAGTCATTAAGCTCAGTTAGTTGCTTTCTTTGATTTTCAAAAGGAATAAACAATATTTGTTATTGTTGTCCTCATACAATCGTTGCTTCTCGAAGTGGACGGTTGTATCCGGTGTATCACTGTAAGGCATATGATAGTGGTCAACCTTTGAATATATTAGAAGTGACTCTTTGGAGAATTCGAATATAGAAGGCTACATCCCATTTCGCAAAGAAGAAGAAGAAGAAGTTGTTGTCCGTATAGAGTCGATAAATTTAGTCATGAAAAATAGATTAGCATAACTTTACTTTTAATAATTACTGTATGAAACGCTTTATACCTTTTTTCGTGGAAAACTAACTTAAATATTGCTGTGTCATCTTGCATTGTAACAGCAGAAAAACAAGAAAAGTTCAATGAAAAGAACCGATTACAGAAATATTATCAAACAATATTTATTCATAGTGTTTCGATCAAATCAAATAATATATACACATAGTCCATTGATAAGATCAGATGTTATTTTTCAATAATATTTTTAATTTTTTGATTATTAATTTTAGAATTTATCCATAATCTGTTTCTATTACCCTTGATTTTAGAAGATAGTGTATCCTGTGTTAAACAAGATTGCCCGATTTTATCTCATACTTAAAAAGTCTAGGGATGTCAGATCCACATGACGAACTTTGTCCACCAAATCAGGAAGATGACGAACTTACGTTACCGCGTGCTAGTATCAACAAAATTATAAAAGAATTGGTATAATAGAAAACAACAATTTAGTGTGTTCGGAATCCTAAATAAATTTGAAGTTTTTAAAACAGGTTCCTTCAATCCGAGTTGCAAACGAAAGCCGAGAACTGATATTGAACTGCTGTACCGAATTTATTCACTTGATTAGCTCGGAGGCCAATGAAGTTTGTAACCAACGAAATAAAAAAACAATCAATGCTGAACACGTCTTGGAGGCTCTTGATCGTCTTGGGTTCAAAGACTATAAACAGGAAGCTGAAGCAGTTTTAAACGATTGCAAACAAGTGGCGGCAAAAAGGAGACGTCAAAGCACACGACTCGAAAATCTTGGCATTCCCGAAGAGGAGCTGTTACGGCAACAACAAGAATTATTTTCCAGAGCGCGTGAAGAGCAAGCAGCTGCTGAACAACAGCAATGGTATAACGTACAAACAGCAACATTACAGAACGCCGAGCTTTTTCCTAAGCATATTTCTCAAGAAGAAGATGACAGTGATGAATATTAAAACAAAATAAATTATTAAGAGTATTAAATAACATTACTATTGAATGCTGAAACTGCAATATGTTTATAAGTGAATTTATGAAAAACTAGCAGATTGGTCATATCATGGTTCTCTTCGAATGTGAATCTTATCGAAAACAATTAAATATGTTATACTATCTGGCATGGTTTGGGAAATAAAGGATATATTTATAAATTTTTTCAGAAAGAGTTGGGACAATGACAATTCACGCTAGAATTAGATAGCAAGCACATCCGTTTCGTGACTTAATTGAGTCTGCAAATTAGAGAGTTTGTTTTTAAGCACTTGGACTCCCATCAGTACGATGTTCTCTGGTTTAAGGGCCCCAGAAGATTCAACATTGAAAAAGAATTTATTTGGTTTCAATTCCCAATTATAGTCTGCTTCGTCTATAAATTTTAGAACAATCATTAAAATGGGTTAAAATTGCATCAAACTTTTCGAAGTACTTACACTTGTCATCATCCAACTCGGTATGCTCAGATTTTGGCCATTCATCTGGTTTAGGATAAAGTGTATGCCTCATAGCGTTATCAGGATCGTATTCGAAGCTAACCCCACATGTAGGGTTCCATTTGGCATGTTCTTTTCCAAACCCTTTTTTTGCATATGCTTTCAGTTTCAATTCTTGTCCTTTTCGCAATTTGATTATTAAGATTTCATCCGTCCCCTCGCCGTATTCATTTTCTTCATCGTCTCTATGCCTGGATGTTACCGGTAATACACGAGGATCGCTAGATTTTAGGTCAGCCGTTGTAACATGGCGAGTATGTTCTTCATTGCATTTAACATCAAGGGTGAATTCGACACTACACTCACTGCAAAAATCTAAACAGGGACAATCTCGACTGTACTGCATACGGTCTACTACTTCATCTGAAATGAGAGGTATTAAGCCAACACGATGTGCCAAGAATTCATCAGCTAGAACGGTGGTGTTAGATTCTAATTGAACCCAATCAATTGCTAACGTTGGGGTTTCTGCGATAAAAACTCGTCGTAAACTGTTTGCGACACTGAAAAAAAAACATGTAACGCACATCAGCATCAAGTGTGTTATTTACTGAACAGCCTTTGTAAATAGATACCTTAATTCAGTGTCTTCCACGATGAATTTCACATTTTCATCAGTAAGTTCCGATATGGTTACAGAAGGTTGGTTAGCGTACGGCATTTTTATGGACGATTGTTGTAGTCTTCGGCTGGTAATAAAGCATGAAGCGTACGCTTGATGTTTGGTATAAAACTCTGCATGACGTTTAGAAGACCGGTTAGAAAAGCAACTGACATACATTTTTCACTGGGCAAAACAAATTAAACGTAAACAACCATGGCCAGTGTGATATCAAACGGGTTTCGAGAGGATTGTTCAGAGTTTTTGGGTGATTTCGCGAAGTTGGGGATACCAGATTATAAGACTTTCTGTAAAGAATGGAAACGATCCAATATGCAGTACATATTTTAGTAAGTTATTGTACGTTAAGTCCATACATTTTATTTCCAACAATGTGGCATTGTTTTGTTTTCAGTGGGCGCAACAGCGACGTGGAAATGGCGGAATTTATATCGGAGGTTTTTTACACAGTGAAAAAGTTTTTTTTCAACTGCAAAGACCCATTGGAACGTATCGGGGCTTTTTATCTCCTTTATACGCTCTATTTTAAGCAGCCATTATTCATGTTTTGTAAGATACGTCTGACATTATTGGAATGGAAAATTATGAAGAATTTTGCAAAAATTCCTTACAATGATCAACAATTGCATCAAGTTACGGTTATATTTTGGAAGCTGTTTAAATCGGATGCATTCCGGTTTGTGCAGGATGAATTGGAACAAGGATTTGATAGATTTTTTCATAAATACGCGAGTAATAGTTTCGATACCGTCGGTTCGTTTAGAACAAATAAGGATTTGGAAAAAGAGCTTCAAAGTTTAACATCTTCTAGTGGACTAATGAATGCGACGGAAATTCTTGAAATGGGTTATAACGAAATGAAGGAGGCACTTGATGGTAAGATAATTTATTTTTGATTTATATATTTCAAGTCCAAATCTATTATAATGTAGCTGTCAACTAAGTCAACTAGGACAACTATCTAGAACCTATGCTCGCGAATCATTGATATCAAATCAACTGAAAATTACGTCACTCGTGTATTATTCAGATCTTTTTTATCCTGAATCTGATCTTTTTTATCCTGAATTAAGAAGTGCTTCTATATAAACTCCTTATCATTTGAAGAAAAAACTGTTTAAATTAACCATGTAGGCTTATATATCCACCAGAAGCTTTTAGCATAGAACTTCTTTGTCGGGAATTCTGAAAAATAGCAAAATAGCAACATCGAGAGCAAACAAAAGGATTTTTTACATCGATTTGGAGTTTTCCATTTACATATAGCATTTAGCTTTTCATTTAATTCGAATGCATAGTGCCGAGGTGCTCTCCTGCCATATACAATAATTTTTCACGTTCCTCTGTTGCAAAGCTTTGGTGATGAAGCGCCATGCGCCTAGTGTTTTTTTGAAACGACAAACATTGTATCAAGCAATGCCGGTGTTTTGCGTGCTGTGCATACTTCTTCTTTATCAAGGTTTTACCACGGTACGATGCAAGAGGTCAGCTTCTTGGGCCCTCCTGTATTACTCCGTGTTTGGGAAAGTATCTCGTCAACCTTAGTTGTTTGCAGGGACGGCAACTATCGGCCATATGTCCTATGCTTTGCATACATATTTTAACTTGAACTACTTCCTGCAAAAATGATTGTCAAGGACATGTTTAATATGAAAATCTTGTATGTTCAAGCATGTGTAGTGAATGTTCCAATATTTAAACAGTGAATGGAATCATTCAAATCAAAAATTTCTCACGTTATCCGTCCTATCTAACGCAAGAGTATGCGAAACGATGCACTCTGTGAAATGCTGTTTCGGTGAGTATTAGTTGCGATTTTTCTTGTAACAATGGTGCATTCTTTTGTAAAGTAGATGTATCCATCTTGAATAGATGGTATTAAATGGCATATAATGAAAATTGTAATTTATAATATCAGAGGAAAAATATTCTGAAGATTCAAATATTCAAACATTCAGTGGAAAAAATTCAAATATTCAGAGAAAAAATATATGATAAAAATGTAATTTATAATATCAGAGGAAAATTCTCTATGATATTAATTTTTAATGTTGTAAGAGGTTAAAACTCCGAGAATAGTATAGTAGAGCCTATAATATTATGGAGCTATTTACATAAGTTTGAATGTCTACTTTTCAAAAGTATTTTTATTTTTCCAAAATCTAAAGAAAGTCTTTATCCTAGTGAGTGACCATTGTGCGATTGTAATGTAGGTTATTATTTATTTCTAATTTTCACTTGGTTGACTTGATGCATGAACTGTCAATTATGGTGTGATAGAAAACAAACTTCCACAAAAGGTTCTTGCATATCGTTTATTCTGAAAATGTCCGACATAATTTTCGATGGCCGTGCATATTGTAAAATAATGCTGCACGCTGCAAAATATCCTCACTTAGCAGTAAATGGATTGTTGCTCGCAGAAAATGGTAAGCCCAGTGTGATTGTAGATGCGGTTCCTTTATTCCATCAGTGTTTGCATGTGTCACCCATGGCGGAAGTAGCATTAATTCAGGTGAGTTGTATTAATTGTTAGGTCTTATAGAAATTTAAAAACTTACTAGTTTTTCTGCAATGAAAATGTTGTAGGTGGAGTCCAAAGCAGTTAAGAAAAATCAACAGATTGTGGGATATTATGTTGGATGTGAGAATTTCTATGATAACCATTTCGACCGAGCACCGGGAATTCGCATTGCGGACAAAATTGCTGAACAATGTTCCGATGCTTGTGTGGCAGTAATCGATAATCGTGCTGTTTCGATTGAAATGCGTTACCCTGCATTAAAAGTGTGGCAACATCGAGACCGTTGGTCAAAAGCCAAATGTATTGTGAGAAATGAAACGGATACGTTTGATACCGTATCGTGCCTGCTACAACGCGGCGCTGCGAAGGAGTTGAATGATTATGACAATTATCTAGACAATACCCAAAATGATTGGGATAATACCCATTTGAATGGCGATTTGAAACAATTACTAGCAATGTATTAGTAGATCATTATCAGCATACCAAATATGTTTGAAATATATGTATCCAAAACATTGTGTAAGCATTTTTGGTTTATTTTGGTATTATGGATTATTTAGTACTGGTTTAGTATCAATGAGAATTGAATTAAAAGTCATCCTGTATATGTAAAATATGTATTTTGAAACATTCCAAGAAATCGAATAAATGGTGTTGATTTATATGTTCCAACAAATGGAATAATTTTTTTGTTCTTTGAAACTCATTACGAAGTAAAGAAACAAATGTATTTTCAAATAGCTATAATTTGTTTTTTTTTGTTGTGTGATGTTCGGAATATGTACATCTACTTTATGATATTTTTATGTTTAATCCAGATGGAGAATGGTCATCTAACGATTCGATTGGTGGTGATAAATTACCTCAATCAAATTTAATGGGAAACCTACGTAATGACATCAATTCTCTGCTTGAAATGTTGGGCAGCATCGAACATCCGACAATTTCTCAAGCAAACCCCCAGGGAACCATTGTAGGTGAGGCTGATTCCATGGGGGCCAAGCGTTATTCGTTACGTAGAAAAGCATACACCCAAGCTGTAAAAAAAAAGGTATATCGTATCACCGGGCGTGACAGCCCACAATCTGATGAAGTTGATGATGATGTACCAGCAGAAAAATCAGTTGTTGGTGCACCTGGAGCTAAAGAATCTAAACGTAGAGGTTTTAGAAACATTCGTCGAAAAACATCTAACCTCAGGTGAATTCTTTCTTTTATTTTGTGGAAACACGTGGTAACGCTCGTTTATTCTATATCATTCCAGTGACAACGATGCGGAAGATGATTAGATAAGAAAACATTAAATTCTTATGTTGTATGGAACTATTTTCAAATACATAAGCATTCTGCTCTAAAGTTATGTGAAAAGAAATAATTTATTCAAGGATGTTAATATTATGTATCAATTTTTTTGATAAACAAACTAATGTTGTTTTTATTGTATGAGGTTAATAAAGACATATTTAATAATTATTATAAAAAATGCAAACTAAGCATGGTTGGTAAATCCATGCCATAAACTGTGAAAGAATTGAACATACTTCTTCCTTTGTACCCTAACCGAATTGGCCCTTCACCGATTGGTAGCTATCAATCAGCGTTTCCATGGTTGCATCTCATGCGAGAATCATCAAGCACATTCGGATTGATTGTGTTATTTGAATAGGTAATTGAGTTAAAAACGGACCTACAATCGCTTCGTTACCATTCTGAGGAACTAACTTAACATCTGGCTTCAAAATTTATATTATTACCCTTCACACTATTCCATACCGCATTCTTCGATGTATTCCTTTTTACAAAGTATGTCTCAATCGGTACTTCTGCATTGGCAGTTAGCTTTATTTTAGTCACAAATATAATATGTACTTTATTGTGTACTCTTTATACAATAATGAAAAATACACAGGCTGGGATTGGTGAATGGCATTGGGTGTGGGTCACAGGTAGTCAGTATTTCTGGTTTTTCCTACAATCAAGAGCGCACATCTCGTTTCTATACTCAATTTGCTTCTTGAAAATGTATATAGCTAGGGTTGAATAAATTGTATGCTGTTGTTGGCGGAATCGTGCTCGTGGAGGCAATTGCAAAGTTTTTAAAGTTGGTGCGAGAATATAATATTGAATCTGAACAGTTGAGTAGATTCTGTATAGCATAGATGATCTGAAGACGTTGATATGTTGTCAGACGTCAAAGCTGTGTGAATAAGTTGAAAATAATTTGCATTAGATTTTGGATACTGAATCAGTTGTGCAGAACCTATTTTTTCTCTTGACGGTAGCTTTGATCAGAATCGGATGACCATTCATGAACAGAACGTACTACGCTCAAGGGTCGAATGAAAAGTGTTGTAATTCGTATCGATTTATTATAATATTCATGTTGTAGGAAAGTAAACACTGCATGCCTAGATAACATTGGTTAAGAAAAAGAAAAAAAGAATGAGATCTAAAAGAGAAAGAAAGAGAGAGAGAAAAGGAGAGCGAGCAAGAGAGAGAGAGAGAGAGAGAGAGAAAAAAAATAAAGATAGAAATGGTAAAGGGGGGGAGGAATGGGATTTATGGTATAGAGCAGGGGTCTCCAAACTTTTTTGATGGCGGGCCGCATTGAGTGGAATAGTCGCAGCTGAGGGCCAATCATAGTTCATCTCTGCAAAAATAATATTGGACTCTGAACTGAAATTACTCTTAATGCATTGCGTAATGGTGCTACACAAAAGATTAGAAATAGTTCCCAGAAACAATGTGTGTTTTTCTGAAAAGTGTTATAGTTGTTAACAAAATAATGGTAAGAAATCAAAATTCAACCGAAAGCTTTGCGGGCCTCGCGGGCCGTAGTTTGGAGACCCCTGGTATAGAGAAATAGATCGTACATGCATCGAACATTTCGATACTGGGAGATATTGCATAGCAAGACAGATAAGACATGAAGATCATCAATAAGGAACAGGAAACAATAAATTCATCCATTGAATTTATTGAATGGCAAACTTTTTGCATTTTCGTCCATCACATAAAAAGTGATTGATAATATTCAAACGATGCCGGACAAGTATGGAATGGCACAGGAGATATACGGAGAGAAGTGAATGATTGTAGATGATCGTGCGAGACATTTTGCCGCGCCAGCGCATCGTTTCATGGTGATACAGCGCGTTCGCTGGTCAATCCGCGCTTTATATATATCGTTTTAGTTTTTTTAATGCTTTTGTCAGTGGGAGTAAAAGAGAGCTGGTTGAAATCGTGCTATGGAGAGACTGAATATTGTGCATATGGTTTATAAATAACGAAATCGTACGTTATGAGTATAGATCGTCGTACCACGCAAATACAATGAGTGGGGGAGTTCAGCAAAAGGATTTTTTTGAAGATCAACTGGATGAAAAGCAGACCGGTCAGACAGTCTTTCAGTGGATTTTGTGCCCGATGGGTAGCATAAAATTTGCAGTGCGTAAAATTTACAGAAACAGCTGTCATAGACCCACTCATATAATTTCATGTATATATATATATATATATATATATATATATATATATATATATATATGTATATATATATATATATATATATATATATATATATATATATATATATATATATATATATATATATATATTTATATATATATAAGACATTTCTTTTATCACTCGTTTTTGAACTATTGTCGGTTAGATCCTACATTGCCACCACTGCACGTAAAGTATCCTCATGCCTAGGTATAGAATAGTGTGGAAAGGATTGATTACCCAATCATCGTGTTGATCGATCGTTCCTCCAGTAGAGAGCCGCACACTTGAGTTTCAGCACACTTGGGCACAAAAGGTGAAAACGAGTCTGCACGTTTTTTCCTCCCATGCGTGAACCTGAGTTTCTTTAAACGCATTTGTTGTACACGACACTCCTTCCGTCCGCAGTTGTAGCTGGTTTGCGCGGATCCGGATTGCCTCTGCAGTGCTCATAGTTTTACACAATTACACTGGGCTGCGATTGAAACGAAGTTAGTTGTGTTCGAAATAAAGTAAAGCACATCTCGAAAATGCTTCACGTCAAACTGGTCCTTCTGCTCTCAATGGTGGCTTTTTCCGTCCAAATGGGCATGGTTGTTGGTGATCCCATCGAACTAACCGTTTTCTCCAATGAAAGTTGTCATCAGACGGAGATACTTGTTTTCTACCGAATCAAGCTGGTGACCAGCTGGTCGAAAATACTGTTTCCCAAACAGTATCCAGAATTTAGACCACCGCCACACTGGAGTATGACATTTGGTATGTATTTCGTTATTTGAAACAAAAGCCATTTATTATGTGTAATTTATAAAACATTGTATAAAAGAAGTTCAATTAGTGGATTTTAAATCCATAAGATAAAAGAAAGTGAATGTAAACCCTTGACGATCCTTGGTTAATTATTAAACTTGCGGTCCGTGGTTTGTTATAACTTAAATAATCAATATTTAATATACCTCGCCTCTCACTTCATTTACTATATTTGATGTTTTAATTTAAAAAATGCAACACACTCTTACACATTGAGTACTGACTATTTAAGTGTATTAGTCGTTTGTAATATTTATCTACTTATATATGAATTAGGCATGAATTACTATATTCATTTTAGAATACAAAAAAAAGACTCGAATCTAAGGCAATACTATTGTCGAGAGTATTGAGATTGACGCTGATTCAATAATAGATTCCGTTGTTTGTTCGGTAGAGTCACATAGAATCGAATACAGCCCAGCTTACCGAACTTCCTTTAGGAAAGAAGAACCTCTATAGTTCTAAACCATATTTAATGAAATAATCTGAACATAAAATAGACTACATCTTGCGTTGACCAGTGTAACGAAATCAGAATAAAATATAGACCTTTTGTGGATCGAAATAGACCCACGGACCGTTCATATCTTAAGAAATGTTCGATGCATTAATTCTTGTCTTTTAAGTAGTGAACTGTAGATCGGACTTAGGATATTTACATGTAGTTTAATTCAGTGCAAATCTTGAACTTCATGTTGTGTTAATCGGGTTTCGTATAATAGTGATGATCTTGAATTGTACACTACTTTTCATTTTACAAAATATAGGTCAAACACATAACGATAGCTTTCGATTGTTTGAGATAAACCATCCGGCCTCGATACCGGTGGCAACATTCGCTGAAACGGGCCAATCAGCACCGTTGGAAGAAATGTTATCACTGCAGCAGGATATTTTATTCGACGAATTTCGACTCCCTAAGATTCGTAAAGGCAAAGGAGAAAGCGAAGCTACCTTCTTCGTTGACGGAAAACATTCAAGTGTGTCTTTCATAACAAAAATTGTCCCATCGCCAGATTGGTTTGTTGGAATGGACTCATTCGATGTACGTGCATATAAGACTTAAGAAATTTAAAAATGAATTCAATACACATGAATAATTTGCTTTTGATTGATAAAACTGTAGCTATGTTCACGAGGAAGGTGGTTGGAGAAGGCAACCGTTCCGCTTCATCCCCTTGACGCAGGGACTAGCAGTGGACTTACTTTTACTTCACCAAAGTGGCCAACGAATCCTCGCGGAGTGGTGGAACGGATTACTGCTAGGTATCCCCTTCATTTTGCAAGTAGCTTTTTTTATCCAGAAATTAAACATCTTCCACCGATTGCTCATGCGACGTTCATCAAGGTAAAATTGCGCCTTTGCAGAAAAGTCAATCATCAAAAGATAAAGTTATATATTGTTTCCATTGCCTGTAGGTGAAAGAATATATCAATCAGAACAACGTTCACAAAAAGGTGAAAAAATTGAAGTACAAACAGAGATCAAAATTGCTAAACAAAATCCATCAAAAAGCTTCTAAAGGAGATTCTAATGAAACACAACCGGAAAAAGATTGTCGTGTGAGTCCCTGGTCTTCTTGGAGTCCTTGTAGCAAAACATGTGGACTTGGTAAACGAAATCGTACTCGCAGCGTCGTTCATATTCAACGCGTGGGTGGAGTCGAATGCCCTGCACTAGTAGAAACACAATGGTGTGGTTCAGCACGCCAATGCTCTGAGATTGACAATTACTTCAAATGGTGATGATGGTTGATAATAAATATGCCAGATAGAATTCATGGATAAATCCCTGTTTTGTTTATGTTAGATATGGTGCACTGTTTTAGAATACACACAAACAAACACACACACATGTATATATATATATATATATATATATATATATATATATATATATATATATATATATATATTTATTTATTTATTTATATATGTGTGTACATGCGAATATATAATGCGAATATACATATTTACGAGTGTGATGTTCATTACTATTTATAAAGCTTGATCGTATACTCAAAATATTATATACAATATGCCGTTTGCACATGAAACAACATTCGAAACGTCAATGCAGATGTGATGAAGTAGTGGAAATCTAAACTGATTTATTATTTTAACCAGTCAAACTGCACTTCTCAATTCCAAGACGCAGCCATGCAATGAAGTAGATGGTGTTGTTCGCACATCCAGGCGTTTGTTTCGAATAATCGAAAGCGCTAGAAACACTCTACATTAAAAACTTTGAAAATTGGATTAATTTTGTGGTTGATGGTTTGTAGCTGATAGCTTGGTAACCTTGTTTATTTTAATTAAAAAAGATATTAAATAATTATAAATAATATTCATATATATATAGAATCTTAACAGCGCATAAAAAATGTATTAAAATAATATTAATGATATATTTTGCAAAAAATCTATTTTACATTAAATTAATGCTATTGCAATGTCGTTTGTGCAATAATCAAGGCTTAATGATTCCTATGTCTGCAATTCATACTACCGGTCTGCAATACATACGACACGTATGCTTATTGTGACCAAATCTGTATTTGTTCCGCATTGGAAACGGTTAGCATTCCATATAAGGATATTGAAATATCTTCGATTCATGGCCCAACATTTGATTTGTCATGATACACGAGACGGTGTGGTTATATTTTCTTAAACCGTCGAGGATGTTATATATCTGCACATACTGGTCTGGGAAGAAGGAAGCAAGATATTGACGTGCAGTATGTGACACGTCGCGTGCAATGTAAACTCTCAACTGGATTGGTTGCGTGCTATCAGTAATTATTATCACGTAATTATCAATCTTTACGTCCCAAACTGGTTGAACTGCTTCAAACGGAAGATTCAGGTGGTGTTGTGAGAAAATATGTGGAAAGCATTTATTTCTTCCTCAATCTACTTTCCGAGCAAGGCATTGATTTGAATGATAAAATCTGTTCCGGTTTTTTTTCTGTTCCTGTTTGTACGATTGCGGAAAAAATGGACAAACTAATCATTTTTTTAAATTTTAAATTTTAATTTTTATTTAGTTTAACACAAGCATAGCTTTTAAAATCGAAAAGTTCTTCAGTTTTCCATAGTTTCTCTTGAGCAATCTTAGTTGTAAAATATGCTTTATTTTATTTGCGATGATTAACATTTCTGATGTCGAATATTGAACTAAATTTTCTCAAGAGCTCTATGTTTTGATTGTTGCTTTAACAAAAAATTGAAAGTAAACTGCGAGAACAGTTCACCGTGTCAAAACTGGTTTTAAACGGAACTTAATCAAAACCTTTAGCTTTCTCTATGTGCCTCACCAATATGGGTTTCGTTGCATCGATGTAATCCGCTAGGTGATTTGGTTACATAATCGATCCAGTTACACAAAAATAGTGAAATCAGTTACAAACCATTAATGGCAATTATTTACATTTCTACAGTTTTGAGTGCAAGGGCTTCAAAAAATAAATAAAGTTTTGTATATACAGCCATTGATTTGAACTACGTGCTGGTTTCATTCATGTTGTCATATGAAATGCATTCTTCACTCGCGTCCAGGTCCTCATAACCCTGTCATTTCTCATTTCTGGCTTTAAGAAAATGTCATATTATCGTAGTCTCCGTTATTTATTATGTTAATTTCCAACTCATTTTTTACATTATTGTCTGATTCTTAATTTTGTTTTGCATATGCTATTGTAGCATAAAAAAATTTTCGTTTTTCTTATATTTCGCTAAGCGATCGGTACTTATGATTCACACAATTATGATATCGTAAAACGAATGGGTAAACGATTATGATCGTAAAAATTTGTGCATCAGGTCGTGTAGCGAAATGAACCGGTTTCATGATGTTTTTTGTCTGCACTCTGGATGCGAAATGATTTTGAAAAGTGAGAGTGACCTAGTAGTAATCGATTTTAGCGGAACCTTTTAGTAATAAGGATCATTAAAAATTATGCGAAAGAAAGCACCTTACACAAGTCACTTTTTTTCATTGTGGTCTTTAGAGCTGTTTTAATGTAAAAGCAGTTATTCGCATTTGGTGTAATGGAGAAAACATACGGAATGGCGTTCCGTTACTCTTTGTATACTTTAATCTACAAACATATTATTTTATTATACATGGAAAATGCTCTATTATACATGGAAAATGCGAATGTCATTAACTATCAAGACTATCAATGATATCATCATTATCTTTAACTTTTTACGTTTTCCTTCTAAATCGTCGCTTACAGATTTTCATTTGATCCTGTAAAATTCAACATGCCTAAACCGGATGTTGAGGTAAGTTGTACAATTCGCGTGCCTAATAGCAATATACGGTGAACCAGTAATACTATTAGAGCAATGATTTGCTTCCTCTTCGAATCCGGATCTTCTCGGATGGCCTTTTCACGATTTCGTGCCTTTTCGCTGGGCATTACAACTTTTAACTAAGCATGTGAGTAACCAAATTTTAGTTATTGTATAAATATGTTTCTTGCTTTTTCTATAAGCTCTATAATAATAGAAACTAATAATAACAATTTTACTGTATTAGTTAGTGAAAATTTGAAAAGTTATAATGTATAATAAATTTTAGTTAGTTGTTTTTTTTTTAAATTTAGCTCATGCTTAATTTTTGTAATTGGTTATTTGAACAGTTTTGTAGTATATGTTCTGAAAGTGCACTCTTTAGGAGTAAAAATATTATGCACAATCGAAGCTCATTTGTAAAAGCAAAATTACGATAAAAAGAAAAAGTATGGAATGATGAACAGTAGAAAAGAGATGTAAGAAATGAATAAATATGAAATGATGAGCTGCTTATATTACTTAGCTTGAAGCTAAAGAAGTCAAAAATGTCTAAGATTTGTTAAAAGAAAAATTTTAGGCTATGGGCTAGGCAATTGACTGCTTGGTCATTGATCTAAAGCTGTTTGCGACAAAATCATCTCGGTGAATGCAGTGGAACAGTAAACATGCTGCCAGCTATGTCGTACAACATAAATCTTCAGTTTGAACAAGCCGGCGCTAGCTGTAGATTACAATGGTGTGGAATTTACAACCTGTTTGGTAGTTTTACTTTCTTCTACCCTTGTGCTTTTTTTTGGGGTGTGGCCGGCTTTGTCGGACTTTTGTTTACAATTAAGCTGTATTTGTCGCTAGCTATTGCTTTAGCTTAATGTTTTTATGGTATAGACGCATATAGCTTTAGCTTAATGTCTTTATGGTATAGACCGTGGATCTTTTACATATCGTACTCTCTTTGTAGAATTACATGCTGTGATTTTTTATTCAGATCCTTCTTAAGAGATCGCTTTCACACATATTTGTTATATTATGGATATATGGCATGAAAATTGACTTTAAATACAACATACATACTATTTAGGTCTAGAAAAATAATACAGATATAGTTATACGAATGTCATTTTGCACAATGCAGTACTGTCCACCGACATATTGCGATTGTATTGCGTTTTTATACGCTGTCGATCTAGGTCTAGTATTTTGTTTTGTTTGGATCTGTGCAGGAATTTAACTCTTGCATCGCCGGACGGAAAATCGTGATTAACGAGAAACAGTTGCGTAATTCACTATTATTTTACCACGCATGATTAATGAGTCGATAAAACTGATCCATTTTTCCATTTCACCGCTTACGGAAGAAACTAAGAGATGGATGTGGGGAATAGTTAAGATGCGGGAGACCGGAGATTAGATTATGATGTAATCGTGTCGTGCCTCTGTGGGCACACTTTCCTTGAAAGTTCCCTGTAGCAGTTGGCAGGTTTTTACGAATAATCAGGACCGTAGCTAACAGCGTTGCTGCAGGTAGGTTCAGCAAATTCGAGCTTTCGTACATAATTTATGTCATTAACAACCGTGTAGTTAAAAAAATATATACATTTATTTTTTACATACTAGATGGAGTTTAAATAGTGGAACTAAAATATCAACTGGATTCGTTTGACATCTGAGCATTATTAACAGTTTGTCCTGGTTCTTAAATGAAGCATGATCTATTATTTTCTTTGTATATATAAATAATATTTTCATGTTAATTAATGCCTATTTTATAACTTTTGATCAGCTGGAAAAGAAAACAAACAGTTTAGAAACATATTTTGGGGCTGAATTGTTATTCCATTCGTTTACTTAATCGATAATTTTTTATTGAAATCAATGAAAGCTTATTGTTATATACACGAAAGAGTTGAAATTCACTGCAACTTCAAATGTGTTTTTCATATATCTTCTAGAGCTATCTCCCACTCTAAAACACCATGACTCGGAAATTCGCTTGCAGCAATTGCTAGTATCGCCAACACCGGCTGCTGGAAGGTTGGTTTCGAACGCTGTTTCATAAAAATCTTTCATTCTCTTCCTCTTTCGCTTTCTTGATGTATCTTTCACGAGCGTTCCCCAACGAAAAGAAATGTTAAAAATAGTGCAGCAGCGCGGTCTCGCGTTCATTTCATGAATAACCTTTGAAGTATCAACAGGTTCGTCAGCGTAGTTGTGTCTTTCAGCTTCCAGTTAATGAGAGGTGGAAGTAAATAGTCGCTGCAACGTGCACGAAGACTGAAAAAAGTGACTCGAGATTGCAACGCATTGAATACTGTGAGTCCGATCGCAACGCTGTGAAGCATAAACCGGATATATTGAAAGCAAACAGGAACTACAACGAAAAATACTATACAATTTTATTAAAATACCTTTTGCCTGGCGTTCGAAAAACGGTAGTCGTTGTTTCATGAGAAAATGTTTCTCAAGAAAAAAGTGTTTATGACAAATTAATTTGGACAACTCAATACTGAATGTTTCAGTGTTCTTTGATAAAAAATATCGCCGGATAGAAAATAAAATGTTTCAGTGGTTTTTTACATGTGCATTGATACCTTTTGCACGATGAAGTATTATTTCAAAAGTTGTAGGTTATGGTCGTTACAGGTGAAAATCGTGTGTCAAACAACAGAATTTTTGTAACATGTTGTAATGAGTGCCTGGCGCAGTGTTTGCAAATTGTTAAATTATAATAACGTTGTTTATTTTCCATATATTTTTTTTCTATATTTTAAACGTTAATAACAGTTCGTGCCGCATACTAAAATACTGATGTGAACCTCATGCCGCTGATCGGCAATTTAAAAAAGTGGGTGAAAACAGTTAAATTTTTAATATAGTTTGACATCAAACTGAACTGTACTTAACTGAAAAATGTATGCATGGAATGAAACTCCTTTCCTATTGAGTGCCTGATCAGGTTTAATGGTTAGCTTAGTGGTAAGTGTACTTTATGAATTGGCTCAATTTTATTTGAAACATTAAACAATATAAATTTAAAACATGCACCATTGTAGAATAGTAATAAACAATAAACACTACATCTGTGAAACAGTGGAATGTGTAGAAATTTTTTTTAATATAATTTAAAATGATTTGTTTGCAAGGCGCCGAGAATATGAACTCGTTTTTTATTTATTTATTGTTTATTTATTCGATTTTGTAATTGTTGGAATTTATAACTTTACGTTAGCACATAGCAATTAAAATAGATGTATTTTTTGTGGAATGGACATTTTCAACGTGGTGTTCAACATTTTTGTACAATAAACGATTCTATGTGTGAAATTGTTGTGTGTGAATTAGTGTATAAAAATTCTTTTTGTTATTGAGGCCATATAGCAATTATCAATTAACTCGGAGCTGAAAAATTAGCATCATAATTTATATGAATAATTTTGTGCATACAAGTTGTAAAAAATAAGACTTAGATAGAATGTAAAAAAAAAACAAAAAAAAATATTTCTTTTAATTTTGAAAGATTTGCGGACAATTTGTTTGATGCTATTCATATTCCTTTGTACAATAACTCCGAATTCATGTGATAATGCGATGATTGCGCAAGTTTCTCCTACAGTAAGTGATGGGGAAGTAGAAACGAGTGAGATGTGAGAGGTCTTTCTCTTTTCACTTTATGACCCTTGCATCCAAACGATTCACTATGGCGTTGAAAAGTAAAAGGTGTGACCTTCTAAATGAAAGTAAATTTTATCGTTGTAGCTTAGAGTCATGGGCGGTATACTGGACAGTTGATGGTTTTTTATGTTACACAATGGTGTGCTTATTTTCTACTTCGAAGAAGCAGGTTTTACTAGATTGGTAAAACGTTGGCATAAATGATTTTTTATATAAATTATATAAAGTGTATCCGAGTGCGATGTGTGGAATGGGTTAATAGAGTGTGCCAAAGGTTAGAATTTCCGTTCGATTAATAATCAAAATTCTTCCTGAAGTACAATTGAAAATACATTCACTATGTTCAGTCTGACGTAGGGGCAAATATGTGCTGTTCTTTTATATTTATTACAAGAAATTCGTGTTATCCTACTTCATAACACCCTACTGCTAAAGCTATTACGTAAACTTCTCGGTATATAGATTTAGAATACTTTTACCTAATCCATAATCCGTAATAACTGCAAAAATTTAGTTTTATTTTGAATGACCAAAATCAATGTTCCTCCAATGCTTGGCGATTTTTTGCTTTTACCTTATACGAGTTGAGAATAGTTCCAGAAAAGTAGTTTGATCGTTTTTTAAGAGAGTTGTTAGCTCGATAGCATCATTTGCCTCTAAAGCTCCAGAAAAGCTATCACGATTTTCTGTACGCAATATTGTGGCACATTAATAAGTAGAAAAACAACAAACCACACAGGCTTGCGCTTGTGGCTCATACATCAATAGTAAACGAAGTTTTCAAATTTTTGATAAACAAATCGAAGATAGCCTTCGTGTGAATTAAATTTTCTATGTCAACCCAGTGTTTTGGACAAAAATATCTTCTTTAATTGATTTTAAGGTGTTATTATCTATTGAATTAAGTTTTTAAGCATCGTCTGTGCTAGTCAAGGCTTTAACCAAACTCTAGTTTTAGTTCCGCAAGCTAATATATATTGGCATGCCTTGACATGCCTTGACATTTTAAGATTGGTTGCAATCGGCATGATTCTATTTTCAGTAGGCTCAATGGCATTACAACTTCAACTCAATTTAATACAATTCAATAACATCCGCATGGCAAAGACTCTAGAGAGAAATTAGTGTATCCTCTAAATTTTTCAACCTGTTTCTAAACATACCGAACGATTTTTTTAGTGTTTGCTGCTGTGTTGTAATCATAGGAGATTTTCCTTAACACCATCTGAGTAGAAACAGTACGATTAAATCGTGCGTTCTGTATCCTGCCTCCATTTTGTTTTGCACAAGTAGAATAAAAACACACTATTTGTACTTTGAATTTGATTTATCGCCTCATCACTTTCCCTAGTGTTGAAAATATCTATGGATTTTTTTTTGAGTTTTGTATCAAGATACATTATCTGGAGTAAAATACGGCAATGCAACCATTATGCATCTTTTATGTCATATACTGTACTTTTGTTATTATGATGTTCTTATGTTATTTCGTAGCTTTTAATGCATAATGGAGACTATATAATAAAAAAAGAAACCTAGAGAAGAGTGAATTAAGAAAGAAGAATATGCTTCAGATCAGAAAAGATTATGTTGATCTGATAGCTGAAAAACGTTCTGAAGATCTGTCCAAGTTGGCGTGTTAACAACGGTGAATAAACTAGATGATCGGTGAAAATTGATGGTGATTAGATGAAATGAGCGCTAATATGTTACAACATTTATTATATTTATTTGCAATGAACTGATAATGTTATATGGTAGAATATTATCGTGAGAACAGAATTGGCTGAGAACATATATGAAATGTGTTGTATTTGTAGCCACCAATACGTAAAAAAAGACAAAGCATACGATACAATAACAATATGACAAATTTTATACCTGGGAGGTTATTTGAGTTAATATCCATAAGCTCTACAAAATAATTTCATATTTTTCTATCTGTTTGTTTATTTTGTTACTATTTTAGTCACTAGACTACATTCCATAGCCTATACCAGCAACAGGATGCTGGTGGCATTAGCGGTGCTCTTTGCATTTGTGCTGAGATTAGAAGCTTTCGCTAAACCCAGTGGCAACAATGAACAGAATCAGACATATTTGGACAGCAGTACCAGTTTACAGGCACAACGCCATAAACAGTTAGTACTGCCTTCTATTATTCCTTCTGAACTGGTGAGATTACATTGGATTGTTTAAAAAAGTAAGGATAACAAAATCTTTTAATATTTTAAAGGTTTCAAATTCGGATAGTTCATCACACCAAGTGGTTCGATATCAACACTTGATCAATAATTCACCTAACAGCAACTATTTTGTATATTACACGGATAATATTGTTGACAATACGAAACAACATTTCATCGACAGGTAACTATTTTTTATTTTCTCCCATGTAAATATTAATATAATAATCTAACAAAATACGGTAGTACTACAGCATAATACATTATAATAATATTACAAAAATTGCAATAATAATTGAAATGATGTTATTTTTTTCATATTTGTACACATTTTAGTTACAGTTCACATAATAACGACCCAGTCCCTGAACTAGCTGCGTACAGTCCGAGCTCTATTCCTATCCAACTAGTTACACTAGTTCAATCGTCGATAGAAAATGCAGAAATACAACAGAAGCAGCAGTTTGAAACACAGTATCAAGAAATTGAAGAACATTTGAAGCTTGAGGATGACAAAAAGAATGGCAATGGAACGGTTATTCAAAATTTTGTTACTAGTTTTTCGAATTTAGTAAACGAAACTAGTGCCGCAGATATAGATAATGTTCAGGAAAGCATGGTTGAGGATAACAAGAATGTTATTGCATCAAATGTGCCGTTAGAAGACAGTTTAACGAATGAAAGTCGTCACATAATAAATAATGTGACGCTAGATAGTTTTGATAGCCCTATTATCGTCCGTGATAATGATGCCGCAGAATCAGAGGATATTCGTAGCCAGCATATTGGAAAAGGATTGTATAATAGATCGTCGTTAAAACAATTGAACGTAGAAATATTGGGAGATTCCGATGATCATAACAATGGACAGTTCTTGAAAGAGAAAACTATTTACACAAGCAAAGTGCCAACCGATCCTTGTGATAATGACGGCAATGGACATGGCGTGTTGATTACTAAACAAGTATATACTACAATCAAACCAGTAACGATAACACATCTTAGAGAATCAACAGCTGCGCGTTTAAACACAAGGTACGAGAAAACTCAACGAATTGAAATCGCCCCATCTACGACACCACGAAATATAGCAACTGGTATGCCCAGTCATAAGAACTCCGCATCACCTGGTTATCTGGCACCAATTCAAGCTGGTTTGCGCCTGTCTAACGATAATAAATCACATTCATTGGACGACTGTTTTGACGCGGTAGCCTCCTTGGACGAACACACTTTAGTTAAAGTACAAAAAAACAAAAACATTAAGAATATCTTGATAAATCAGGAATCGACAAAACTACCACAATTTGGTGCAAGAACTAAAACCGTGCAGCAACCTGTACATGTTGAAAAACCTATTGAAAGAATCGTTAAGCAGCCGCTGTTTATAGAAAAACCAGTGGAACGAATTATGAAGCAACCTATACATGTTGGGCAAGGTATTAAGCAGACTGTGCAGCAGCCTGTATACTTTGAGAAACAAGTCAATCGAATCATACCACAGCCGGTTTTAGTTGAAAAAGTAGTACCAATTGCTGTGGAAAGGATTGTAGAAAAACCTATCCACCATACTCATCATGTAGATCGACCGGTTCCGGTAGCGCACCATTTGGCAGTTCATGTTCCCGTAGCTAAAGTTATCGAGAAACCAGTGCCAGTCGAAAAAATAGTAACACACGAAGTAAAGGTTCCATATCCCGTAACGCACGTCGTTGATCGACCAGGAGCAGTGGAGAAGATTGTTGAAAAGCCTGTACTGGTTGAAGTTCCACGGTACGTTGATCGACCGTATCCTGTCGAGAAGGTGGTAGAACGTCCGTATCCAGTGGAAGTTCCTATTGAAAAGATTATCGAGAAGGTGGTTGATCGGCCGGTCGAAGTGGAGCGAGTTGTTGAAAAGCAAGTTCAGGTTCCAGTTCCAGTGACGGTGGAAAAGGTTGTTGAAAAGATTGTTAATCATCCAGTACCATATACAGTGGAAAAAATAATTGATCGACCATATCCTGTGGAAAAGATAGTTGAAAAAATTGTTGATAGACCCTTCCCCGTACAAGTTCCAGTCGAGGTTCCATTTCATGTGCCGGTTCATTATCCTGTTGAGGTTCCTATTGCCATTCCAATACCGTTTACAGTGGAAAAATATATAACGCTAACCGTACCCGAGCCGAAACCGACTCATTCAATTATTAAGACTGTTCACCATGAGCATATTGATTTGGGAAAGCTTTTGTTGCAAAAGAAGAAACATTTCGTTGATCACTTTTTCCCAAAATCTCAACGTCACCAAAAAGTTGCTGTGTTGGAGACACCGGCTAAGCATGTGTTCCAGACAAGTCGTCGTTTTCATCAAGGCGATTTGCATTTTGGAGCCTCTGTGTCATCTCCACTACTAGTTGATGATAATCATCTGAATATTCATTCACATTTCTTAACTGAAAACCCGAGTCCGGTGTTTGCTGTTCTTCCCCCCTCTAATGGTTACACTGGTAAATATAGTGCAACAAACGATTACTTACATGGATTAAACTTAATATTCTTGTTTACCACAGGAAACTTTGGCTACCTACACAATGAACCAATTGTAAAGGATGATTACGTAGGCCCGACACCATTGTTAGAGGATCACTGGGCAGTTAAGACCGATGTAAAGATTCGTCGAAGCCCTGGTTATGGCAAGAGTCTTCATATCGAGTATGGAGGATTTAAACCACCACTAGTACCCTCTGTGGAAATTGACGAGCATGGAATTCCAGTGCACAAAAATGATAGGATATAAGAAATATTGTAGCATATATTTCGTATTAAAATAGATAACTTTAGGTAGAGGATGCATATAACATTGTTGAACATGATGCTGCTATTGTCCTTTAGACTGGAATCGTTATATGTTTATTATTTATTGTTTTGTATGTTAATAAATGTTTAAAAAACTTTAATCACTGCAGTTTTTGGCAACCTGTATAAGAAAGTACGAAGTAATGGCCTGCGGCTTCGGTATAGTAGCACTTCAAGAGCGCTGGAACAGTGTGATGGAGCGGCCGTATTGTGAAGATTTCGATATGGCGAACCTGGTGATAGGTGAGATGCACAAGAGAGCGATGGGGTGGTAGCCAATCAGCAACAAAATGTTACAGACTACAAAGTCGAGGCCAGTTTTTCAACCTTGGCATTATTAATGTGCTCACCTTAGGAAAACCGATGTTAATAAGCAAAATTTCTAAGAGCAGTTAAGGAGTGCTAGGGCTGGACAATCGCTGCCCTGAACATGATGTGAAGAATGTCATGGGGAGCACCGCAGCACCGATATGTCGACTACATGACGCCTAACCAGAGAAAGCAGTGGATTGACGATGAGTGTCGAGAAATCTGCACAGCGTAGCCGCATGCTGCAGTGAGGAAAATCGACGATCGACCAAACCTTCACTCTTATCCAGATCCCCCAGAAATCACCAAATGATTAAAATTGTGCCGAGAGCACCAAATGTCAACGCTCCACCCCATCGCTCATCGACCTCAGTACCACAGTAGATACTTACGATACCATAGATACGATGGAGCTATGGAATACCATGCAGCATCACATTTTTTTTAAAGGCAATTATGGACGGGGTACAGTACGAATGCCGAATATACGGCCGGAACCATTTGAATCTCACTGAGGAATGAGGCAAGGTGATGGACTCTTTTGTTTGTTGTTCAATATACCTCTTGAAGTGTCATGAGAAGCGCGGACGATTTTACTCGATCTACCTAATTCCTTGGCTTTGCGAATAACATTAACATCCTAGGAAACCCAACTAATACGCGAAGCCTTAAGGATGTGGCTGATGATCACGTTATAAAGCAGTGTAGCGATCGACGGCGGCGACCTCAAGGCGGATATGCTTCAAGAGGAGTTATGCTATCTCAGTACTTGGGATAACAATTTTTGTCGGTAAATCCGGATGCGCTTCGAGTTTCCTCGAAATTGATTGCTAACTAGGTCATGTCAGCGTGACGTACTCTACAATGCGAGCGGGCCAAAGATGATGAAGAAGCTGTTGCGACTTCAAGGAAGAATAAAACTTAGTGCTCATTGAACGACAAGGGTAATAGAAGGTTAACGTGTTTGAAGCAGATGAATCTTATAAATAAAAATGGATGTTTGTATATATATATATATATATATATATATATATATATATATATATATATATATATATACACACATATATATATATATATATATATATATATATATATATATATATATATATATATATATATATATACACACATATATATATATATATATATATATATATATATATATATATATATATATATATATATATATATATATATATATATATATATATATATATATATATGTGCCTATGCGCGCGCTTCAATGGGGTTTCCATTGAACCGATTTGCACCAAACTTAGTACATAGGTGTATAATGGTCTCGGATTTAGGCGTTTGATTTTTGTTTTAGAGCCCCCCAAAAGGGGGGCTCCCATACAACCCCAATTCGCGAATATTCATTTAAAAATACAAATGATGCCCGATTTAGCTGAAATTTGGTACATAAATGTTTCATTACTAAAAACTAATACTCGCAAAATTTGAGCCATCTCAATGGGGAACAAAGGGGGGCTCCCATGCAAACCCCCCCTCAAAAAATGAATATTATCCGCTTAAAATTATAGATGACGCCCGATTTGGCTGAAATTTAGTACATAGATGTTTTATTACTTTAAACAAATACTGGCAAAATTTCAGCCTCCTCAATGAAGAACAAAAGGGGGCTCCCATACAACCCCCCCCCCCCCAAAAGTTAATATTATTCGCTTAAATCTATAAATGATGACCAATTTTTCTGAAATTTTGCAAACATATTTCTTTTTACATTCGGCAAAAGTATTCAAAGCTTCATCCACTCCCGTGAGATAAAAAGGAGGGCTTCCATACAAAATCCCCCCGCCTAACGAATCTATAATAATTACTAAACAATACAAAAAACCACCGGTTTGATTAAAATTCAGGATGCATGTATCTTTTTCAATTTTATAAAAGATTCCAAATCATTAGATACTTCGGTGGGGAACAAATGGGGGCTCCCATACAACCCCCTATCATAGAAGGCAATATTATTCACTTAAAAATACAAAACACAGATCTGGTCGAAATTTAGCACAAATGCATCTATATTTTGCAAAAGAATCAAAAGTTTCGGCAGCTCCGATCAAGAAAAAAGGAAGGGCTTCTATACAACCACAAAAAGGGGGCAAAATACAACACAAAAACACAACCACAAAAAAGGGGGGCAAAATACAAATGAAGACCGAAATATCCGCAATTCGACAAACATATTTCTTTTAACGTTTCGAGCAGAAACTAAAGCTTCAGTTACCCCGAAGAAAAAACGGGCATCTTCTATACCATTCGCTGCCCTTATTATGAAATAATATGTAGGTCTGTTAATTGCTATACAAAATTCAAACGATGACCAATTTGTCTGAACATGTTTTTATGAATCTGTTTGTAAAAAGCCTAACCCTCCTGCCCCCTCAGTGGATAAAAGAGTACAATTTCACAGTAATTGAAAATCGTTGAATACAAATGACATTGATTTAACCTAAATATTGCGTATGCATTTCTTAAAACTCTCTATACAATATGTGATGAAGTATAAGTTTCCCGGTTTGGTATATCTTTTCATCATAAAATATCACTGTGAAGTACATATGTCGTCGAAATCAACTAAAATTTTATCACTTAATAAGACTTTCAAAATTCCAGTTCTACAAGCGGATAACCCTCTCCCTCTACCAAACACAGAAAAGTTATTGAAAAATACATATGGCTTAAATTCGATTGAAACGCGGTACAAATGCTTCTTCCTATTCATAGTGCGACGAAAATTCATTTACGCCAGTGCGAAATGCTTTGGAAGGTTTCCAAAGAACCTCCTGTCGGTATCACAAAGAAAATAATTCGGTCATAGCACTAAAGCTTGGTCCGGATGATTTTAGGTGAGGATGATTCTTTTTACACAAAATTTAAAAAACGAGCTCCCATACGAGCTCTTCCTATTAGAGTATTGGAAAATATGGTCAAGCATAGCAATCATGTCCGATTTAAATGAAATGAGACAAATTCCTTAAAATGTCCATATTTACTGGAAAATTAGAATGGTGACGTTGCAGCTCTCCCGGGTGGAATCAAATTGGTGGGGGGCAAACAATTTTTTTTTATTTATCAGGCGCTACAACCGCTTGGCGGTCTTGGCCTGCTCCAGGAGAAACCGGAACCGCTCGCGGTCGAGCGCCGTCGTCTGCCAATCGTTGATCCCGGCCTTTTTGGCGGACGCATCCACGCCATCACTCCATCTCAGTTTGGGCCTACCACGCCTCCTCTGTCCATGTGGGCAGCCTAAAAGGACTTTACGGGCTGGGTCGTCCGGTGCCATTCTAATGACATGACCAGCCCACCGGAGCCTGGCGAGTCTAATTCGCTGCACGACAGTGAGGCTATCGTACAGTTCGTAGAGCTCGTCATTGTATCGGCTCCTCCATTGTCCTTCCACACATACGGGGCCGAAAATCCTTCTGAGCATCTTCCTCTCGAACGCGGCTAAGAGGGTTTCGTCAGTTTTGGACAAGGTCCATGTCTCAGAGGCGTATGTGAGTACTGGAACTATGAGTGTTTTATATAGTTCCAGCTTCAGCCGTCGGGACAGGTATTTTGAGTGGAGAAGTTTCCTCAGGCTGTAGTATGACCGGTTGGCTGCCAGCACCCTTGCGTGTAATTCAACTTCTATGCTACTGTTGGTGCTGACTTTTGACCCAAGATAGGTGAAGTTTTGGACGACTTCAAAGGTTCGCTCACCTATCTGTACGTCACCCCTGCGTAGACTCGCATTAGTATTTGTTAGCAGGGCCGCTGACGGTGCCACCATCATTTTGGTTTTTGCCTCGTTAATCTCCAAACCGAGGTTCTCAGTCGCCTGCTCAATCCGTTTGTAAGCCTCTGCTACATAGGAGAGCCGCAAACCAATGATGTCTATGTCATCAGCGTATGCCAGAATCTGGATTGACTTGTAGAAGATGGTCCCCGAGGTTTCCACTCCTGAGTCTCGGATGGCCCTCTCTAGCGCCAGGTTGAAAAGGAGACAGGCAAGCCCATCGCCCTGGCGCAGACCCTTGGTGGTAGCAAAGGGCCTTGAGAGTTTTCCATCCACCATCACCTGGCATGTGACGTTGGTCATGGTCATTTTAACAAGCCTGGTAAGCTTGGCCGGGATTCCAAAAGAGCTCATTGCGTCGTAAAGTTTTACCCTGGCTATGCTGTCGTATGCGGCTTTGAAGTCTATGAAGAGATGGAAAGATTGGAGCTGTTGCTCCGCCATCTTCTCCAAGATCTGCCGCATGGTGAAGATCTGGTCAGCGGTTGATTTTCCTTTTCGGAATCCCCTCTGATAGTTTCCCACTATCTCTTCTACGAATGGGACAAGTCTCTCTTGCAAGACTAAGGAGAAGATCTTATAGGCGGTATTCAACACCGTAATACCCCTGTAATTGCTGCACTGTAGCCTGTCTCCTTTCTTGTATATGGGATAGATGATACCAAGATTCCAATCACAAGGTATCGATTCGCTATCCCACACCTCAGTAATTATTTGATGAATTTCGCGTTCAAGTGCTGCACCTCCGTTTTTGATCAGTTCGGCTGATATTCCGTCGGTGCCGGGTGCTTTATTATTCTTCAACCGACGGATTGCTTTTCGGGTTTCGTCCATGCTAGGTGGCAGTAGCATGACATCATCCGCTAGTGGAGCCTCTAGCTGTTCGTTGAACTGATCATTTAGTAATTCATCAAAATACTGAGCCCATCGCGAGAGGACCTCTGGCTGGTAGCTGACCAGATTTCCATCCTTATTTCGACAACAGGTCACCTTAGGTATAAAGGTTTTTCGATGACCTGCTATCTCTTGGTAAAACTTTTTTCCTGGGCCGTATCGCACTCTGATTCCTTGGAGCTCCTGCACTCGTTGTTCTTCCCACTGATGTTTCTTGGTGCGGTGTACTCTTTTTTCTTCTCGTCTGAGCCGTATGTAATTCTCTGCGCATGCCCGCGTTCTATGCCGCTGCTGCATTGCTCGGTATGCGCAGTTCTTACGTTCCGTCACAAGTCTACATTCGTCGTCGAACCAGCCAGATTTGGTGTTGCCCCGACGTGGTGGTAGTGTGGATTTTGCACAGTTCAATATCTTTGTTTTTAGAGCGCTCCACCGTTCGCTCGTAGTGTTGTATGGATTTGCTGGTAATAGAGACTCACCTAAAGCGGATTCGAATGCCTGTTGGACTTTAGCGTCCTTTAGGGAGTCCGTGTTGAGCCGGGCCTGCATTTTTTCCTCATCCCCTTTGTCACGGGGACGGGCGATTCTGCAACGTATCACTAAGCCAACCAGATAGTGATCGGAATCGATGTTGGCTCCTCTATAGGTTCTGACGTTTAACAGGCTCGACTGTCTTCGGCGGCTTATCAGCACGTGGTCGATCTGGTTGGAGGTGGCTCCATCTGGGGACACCCAAGTAGCTTTGTGGATGTCCCGACGCGCAAACTTGGTACTTCCCACAACCAGATTACTTGCTGCTGCAAGTTGGACCAATCTATTACCATTGTCATTACTGTGCTCATGTAGACTGTGATCACCAATGTATTGGCGATACATTGGCTCCCTACCGACTTTTGCATTGAAGTCCCCCAAGATGATTTTGAGGTCATGCTTAGGGCACTTATCAATGATTTTTGCGAGACGGCCGTAGAAAAGGTCCTTCTCCTCTTCGTCTTTGTCTTCGGTAGGGGCGTGAACGTTTATGAGGCTGATGTTGAAGAATTTGCCTCGCATGCGCAGGGTGCATAGCCTATCGTCTATAGCCTTGAAGTCGATGACCTCGGATTTCAGCCGCGGACCCACGGCGAAACCCGTTCCGAGCATATGGTGGCGGTCGTGGCAGCTGTAGTACAAGTGGTACCGTTTTTCACCACGTCTGTTTAGCACACCATTCCCTAGCCATCGTATTTCTTGTAGTGCTACAAGGTCCATGTTCAGTGTGGCTAGGGCGTCATCTAGTTGCTTCAAGGCTCCGGCTCTGTGCAGAGTGCGTACGTTCCATGAGCCCATTATCAATGTCCGGGGGCGTTGCAGGGGTCGGTTGCCGTTGAGTCCAGTTCGAAGGTTCTCCATGATGCTTTTCGTAGTCGTGTTCTTACTCGAGGCAGGGTGACTGGCCCCGCGCTCGAGCCCCCAGTACCTCTGGAGGGCCTCGGAGCAGTTAAGTTTAGCGTCTGGCTGTCCCCCCGACGTTCAGACAGCCCGGTTACCCGCGCTGCCCACCCCCCTCCTGTTTAGCCATGCGCCACCATCCGCCCAAGGGGTTGGAACCAGCCCGTTTACCCAAGCTTAGATATACGATGATACATGTTACCGCTCTGCACGTCGGGGACGTGACGGAATAGGAGTTGGAAAGGAGAGCCTGTGTAGCCTTCTAGAGGCGTCGGATCCTAACCCATTAACAGAGCGGGGGGCAAACAATACCTATTCGGAAAATTGGAATAAAAAATGCCCAAAATAACAAATATCGTCAAATTTAACAACAACTTTTCATGTACGCCCTAACACAGTCTATGCAACAAGTAGCAAAATATCATTTTCTCCAATGCGGAAACAGCGGTATGCAACCCTTATTTATTGGAATGTTCAAAAATCGCTCATCGATACAAATCTTTTTTGTTTATTCTTTCTAACGAGTAACTTTTACATTATGGACGGGAAAGGAATTTCCATTTCCAGAATAAAAGAAATTCACAAAAATGTAAAGACGTCAACAAACAGTTCAGTTTCCTGCAGCTTTTCTCTCTTCTACCGTTTATTTAGACACTAAACTGCAATAAGAAACTCAACTATTCTTCACTGCACGCATGTCACAATTTAAAAGTGTAAAATATTTATCAACATATTGTTGTACATAACGCTATGCCCTTATTCATTAAGATTCACTTTTAAATTGTGTTGAGATACGTTGGAAATGTGGTTGGTGAAATAAATTTAAATATGGATTTCAAAGCGTAATGTTTACGAACATGGAATGGCTTTTTGAAAGTAACAGCAATACAGATGAAATATAAAAGAAATGGAAAATTGTTTCCAGGCAGCATCAGTGACGAAATAAGAATAAGAAATAGAAAAGTAGAAAGAATTTGATCGTCATGCATGCTCAAAATGGAACCACATGCTACTTTTCCTCATTGTTATGCAAATAAATTGATATGACGCATCCAAGAAAAATGGTAGTGATAAAAAAGGATTTTCGAAAGAGTTTAAGCGGAAAACACTAGGCATAAAAAATAGGTTTTACTAAATTCATGACGTGAAAGATGCGAAAGATTAGGGAGAAAATTTTTGTGAGGAACGTGTTGGTCATACGAAGCGAAGATTATGAAGAGAAATGGTAGCTTGAAACAAAAAGAGAAGAAAGGATTTGATATATAATCCTTTCCTTGAAAGCTAACATGGTTTAAACGTTAGATTTGTTAAAAAATGAATGCAGGACAGTTCGAAAAAGCACGGTATAGCCAATTGGATAAAATGTGTCAAGATCAACAGAGAAAGATGAATTAAATGAAATAGAAAACCTTGAATGACGAAGCTAGGAATCACGTAAAAACAATCGATACAACTAAATGAGAAAAAGGGATATACACACCAAAAATTGAACTACACCAGTATACGTAAAAATGACCCTTTATGTTTCCTAAAACTACGTCGACCCGAATGAAATCGGGTTTATCAGCTAGTCTTCAATAAAGCAACGGGTTAGGGTGAGGGAGGGGGGGGGGGGGAGGAGATGTAATCTAGGGTTAAAACGAGTATAAGCGTATGAGAGTATGTAAAAATAAACACAGTTCAAGATATCAAGTAAAGTGAATCTATATCACACTACCAACGCTTTTTTGTCAAAAAACTTCTACTTGCATGTAATGTCACCTGAATCAGCAGCCCTGTGATGATAAAGCTCACTAAACTAAGTTCTAAGTTCTGTTGTGTAATGTTGTGTTGTGAATGCACGATAAGGCAGATTTTTTTCAAACTAATGTAGTTTGACTCAACTGCACTAATTTTGCACATATGTTTCTGCTTTTTCAACTTTCTCAGTGGAGAGCATACGGAAGCTCCCATACAAGACAAATGACGTCTAATTTGATTAAAATTATGCACGTATGCTTATTCGTAATTTTCACGCAGAGAAGGGAAATTTAGGATAAGTTCTTAGTATATACAAAGAACAGCGAAATTTCGACTCAACCGATGTGTTCATGGGTTCTCAAAAGAATATATATAAAAAACCTTTCGTGGGAAGATGAAAATAATAATTTCAACATACATATACGGCAGGACACCTTGTCACTAACGTCCTAGTTGTTGCTCCGTACTTGTCACTTAAGCGACTGCTCGAAACCCGGTGTCACTTAGGCAACGGCTTGTCACTCGGATCAAGGTGAACACTTCAGCGACTCTGAGTGATATTAGACGCTAGGGGCGCTATCAAGGATATGGCTTTGGTGAGAGCGGGCCCGAAGCGACTGGCCGAGAGAGGTCGTTGCCAGGGGCAAAGGTCGATCCGACTAACAGCATGCGGTATTGGCTTTCTTTTCAAATCAGTACTCGGCGGAGCAAAGCCTTGTTTCAGCAGTCTGTAATCAAATAAAGATTCTTAAGATGATTGTTAATACTATTTTTGTTTCCTACGTCTATTTCGATAGACGTCAATACATTGGTGATCACAGCCTACATGAGCACAGTAATGACAATGGTAATAGATTGGTCCAACTTGCAGCAGCAAGTAATCTGGTTGTGGGAAGTACCAAGTTTGCGCGTCGGGACATCCACAAAGCTACTTGGGTGTCCCCAGATGGAGCCACCTCCAACCAGATCGACCACGTGCTGATAAGCCGCCGAAGACAGTCGAGCCTGTTAAACGTCAGAACCTATAGAGGAGCCAACATCGATTCCGATCACTATCTGGTTGGCTTAGTGATACGTTGCAGAATCGCCCGTCCCCGTGACAAAGGGGATGAGGAAAAAATGCAGGCCCGGCTCAACACGGACTCCCTAAAGGACGCTAAAGTCCAACAGGCATTCGAATCCGCTTTAGGTGAGTCTCTATTACCAGCAAATCCATACAACACTACGAGCGAACGGTGGAGCGCTCTAAAAACAAAGATATTGAACTGTGCAAAATCCACACTACCACCACGTCGGGGCAACACCAAATCTGGCTGGTTCGACGACGAATGTAGACTTGTGACGGAACGTAAGAACTGCGCATACCGAGCAATGCAGCAGCGGCATAGAACGCGGGCATGCGCAGAGAATTACATACGGCTCAGACGAGAAGAAAAAAGAGTACACCGCACCAAGAAACATCAGTGGGAAGAACAACGAGTGCAGGAGCTCCAAGGAATCAGAGTGCGATACGGCCCAGGAAAAAAGTTTTACCAAGAGATAGCAGGTCATCGAAAAACCTTTATACCTAAGGTGACCTGTTGTCGAAATAAGGATGGAAATCTGGTCAGCTACCAGCCAGAGGTCCTCTCGCGATGGGCTCAGTATTTTGATGAATTACTAAATGATCAGTTCAACGAACAGCTAGAGGCTCCACTAGCGGATGATGTCATGCTACTGCCACCTAGCATGGACGAAACCCGAAAAGCAATCCGTCGGTTGAAGAATAATAAAGCACCCGGCACCGACGGAATATCAGCCGAACTGATCAAAAACGGAGGTGCAGCACTTGAACGCGAAATTCATCAAATAATTACTGAGGTGTGGGATAGCGAATCGATACCTTGTGATTGGAATCTTGGTATCATCTATCCCATATACAAGAAAGGAGACAGGCTACAGTGCAGCAATTACAGGGGTATTACGGTGTTGAATACCGCCTATAAGATCTTCTCCTTAGTCTTGCAAGAGAGACTTGTCCCATTCGTAGAAGAGATAGTGGGAAACTATCAGAGGGGATTCCGAAAAGGAAAATCAACCGCTGACCAGATCTTCACCATGCGGCAGATCTTGGAGAAGATGTCGGAGCAACAGCTCCAATCTTTCCATCTCTTCATAGACTTCAAAGCCGCATACGACAGCATAGCCAGGGTAAAACTTTACGACGCAATGAGCTCTTTTGGAATCCCGGCCAAGCTTACCAGGCTTGTTAAAATGACCATGACCAACGTCACATGCCAGGTGATGGTGGATGGAAAACTCTCAAGGCCCTTTGCTACCACCAAGGGTCTGCGCCAGGGCGATGGGCTTGCCTGTCTCCTTTTCAACCTGGCGCTAGAGAGGGCCATCCGAGACTCAGGAGTGGAAACCTCGGGGACCATCTTCTACAAGTCAATCCAGATTCTGGCATACGCTGATGACATAGACATCATTGGTTTGCGGCTCTCCTATGTAGCAGAGGCTTACAAACGGATTGAGCAGGCGGCTGAGAACCTCGGTTTGGAGATTAACGAGGCAAAAACCAAAATGATGGTGGCACCGTCAGCGGCCCTGCTAACAAATACTAATGCGAGTCTACGCAGGGGTGACGTACAGATAGGTGAGCGAACCTTTGAAGTCGTCCAAAACTTCACCTATCTTGGGTCAAAAGTCAGCACCAACAGTAGCATAGAAGTTGAATTACGCGCAAGGGTGCTGGCAGTCAACCGGTCATACTACAGCCTGAGGAAACTTCTCCACTCAAAATACCTGTCGCGACGGCTGAAGCTGGAACTATATAAAACACTCATAGTTCCAGTACTCACATACGCCTCTGAGACATGGACCTTGTCCAAAACTGACGAAACCCTCTTAGCCGCGTTCGAGAGGAAGATGCTCAGAAGGATTTTTGGCCCCGTATGTGTGGAAGGACAATGGAGGAGCCGATACAATGACGAGCTCTACGAACTGTACGATAGCCTCACTGTCGTGCAGCGAATTAGACTCGCCAGGCTCCGGTGGGCTGGTCATGTCATTAGAATGGCACCGGACGACCCAGCCCGTAAAGTCCTTTTAGGCTGCCCACATGGACAGAGGAGGCGTGGTAGGCCCAAACTGAGATGGAGTGATGGCGTGGATGCGTCCGCCAAAAAGGCCGGGATCAACGATTGGCAGACGACGGCGCTCGACCGCGAGCGGTTCCGGTTTCTCCTGGAGCAGGCCCAGACCGCCAAGCGGTTGTAGCGCCTGATAACGGATAACGTCTATTTCGGTACTTTCCGGTTTTTATCCATGCCCGTTGAAGTAGCACTATCATCTGTCGATCACCTCTCGTTCTTCCGTTCACATTCGCCACCACATGACGTCATAATGAAGTTCTGGGCGTAAAATCGCTCAAAGGTGTACTCAATATACTGTAGAACTTATGAGGCTCCCTCAACTGAGATAGCTGCTACATCAGCTGCTCATCCGAGTCTTCTAGGCGTCTTTTGTTTGAGCTCAAAACGAAGTTTGTTGCCTTTTTAGTTGTTTACAGTTTCTTATGTTTTGACGGGTTTCGTGTTGGAGCATGCGGTTGCCCACGGCAGTCTTCTCGGATAGTGGTAACCTGTACTCTTCATCGAACCATTACTTTTTTGTCTGGCTGATCGGTTTATATGCTAATGGCTTGTTCCACAATTTGTCAAAAAACATAAGTTATTAACACTTAATTTATTATTAATTTATTTATTTATTAACGCTATGTTTTCCAGCACATGAGGCCTACAAAACTCTTTGAACAAAATACGCTTAACAAAATGCTTAACATAAAACCGCCTAACAAAAATGGCTCAAAGTAAACATGAACAATCACAGAGGCACACAACTCATAAACCGTAAAAGTCACGAAGACGCATTTTAACACTGAACATACACAAGTTAAAAATCAATCGCATGAGACATTTCATTGAACGCTTTAGCCATTTGTATCAAAGGGTCAGTCGTGCCGTACTATCTACGCCGGAAGTGAATTGAAAGCAACTGCCTGGGTCTAAGTGATTTACTTGGCGTCAAAAGCTATTACTTAGAATCGAAGGAGCGTCAAGATGTGCATTTAGTAATTTAAATACAAACATACTATTGGCTATTTTCCTTCTATGATCAAGCGATTCAAGACCAAAGAGTAAACACCTCGTTCTGTAGTTAGCCTTAACCCTGCTAGTCCAAGCCATCCGATTATATATAATTTTAGTTGCAAGTTGCAGTAAAGGCTTTTCAGCGTAAAGGGTCATTTGAGAGCTCTCTAGATACTCTTAAGATAAAGCCTAGTGTACGAAATGCTTTTAAATAAATGTAGTTGTAATGATTAGTCAAAACTAGCTTCTGGTCTAATAAAACGCCGAGGTCTCTAACTTTAATAGCACGAGGAATTGAAATTCCTGACAGCGAGTAGTCAAATGAAACACAAGCCTTTTTTCTGGAAAAAGACACTACACAGCACTTGTTTACATTGATGGTTAAACAGTTTGTCACGCACCACAAATACAGATGGTCAAGGCAATGTTGCAACCTCTGGCAGCCGTCGAGTCCTTGCACATGAGAGAAAACTTTGAGGTCGTTAGCATACAACAGCTTCGTAGCGTCAGGAATACATAGCATAATGTCGTTGATAAAAACCGTAAAAAGAAACGGTCCCAGAATGCTGCCCTGCGGCACTCCAGATGAGTTCGAGAATAGAGACGAGAAAGCATCACCAATGTTGACCAAGATGCGCCTATTGGTTAGAAAGCTTTTGAGCCACCGCACCAGCTCTACATTTACTCCATATTTAGATATCTTGGCCAGAAGTAGAGCATGGTTGACCGAGTCAAAAGCCGCGTGAAAATCAGTATAGATGGCATCAACTTGCAAGCCTTTGTCCAGATAGGCGTAGCAGTGACTCAAAAAGCTTATTAAATTAGTCTCGATTTAGCGGTTTGGCAGGAAACCATGTTGGTCAAAACTTAATGAATGCTTAAAACCAAGCATAAGGTATCTCGCAACCAGGAGCTCGAACAGTTTGCTACAGGAGCACAGCATGGAGATTCCGCGGTAGTTTGAACATAAGCCCTTTCTTAAACACCGGAAGCGATATCCACAGGCTGGGAAATGTTCCAACTGCAAGGATCTGTTGAATAGCGACGTCAAGACTGGAATCAGAGTTTATGATTATAGCGCTGGGAATGTAGTCAGGCCCAGACGCATAGGAAAGTTTCAAATCGTCGATAGCCAAGCAGACCTGCTCTTCAGAAAACACAGACAAGGGCAAGGAAACTCCTTCGCAAATGGGCTCCAGGGCACACGCAAGGCAGTGTTGGTCCATGTTACCTTTTGAGAACAGAGAAGCAAAATGAGCTGCGAATGCATCGCAAATCTCATGGTCACCAGAGACAACCCAATGGAGAGACAATAATGGATAAGAAGTAGACTATTGTCGCTTGTTAGATGATGTATATAAGACCTTCTTTTTGAATGCTTGCTCACGTCCGACTTGAGTGATAAAATCACCGATACAAATTTTTGTATCATATTGTGAACAGCCATCATACTCTCACTCCAGTTTGAGATAGAAATTTTTCGTACTATCAATGATCCCAAGGATTCTAAGTTTAGTGACAGCAAGGGATAGGGGGGGGGGTGGAAGAGGGGGGGGGGGTGGTTAACAGCGTGGGAACCGGGCAACCTGTGCGTCGGCACTCTGCGCTGTGAGGCAAATTTTCAAGGCTCTAAAAACTAAGGTAGTGGGGTAGCGTAAATCTGGCTGGTTCGACGACGAACGTACACTTGTGTCGAAATGTAAGATCTACACGTCTCGAGCAATGAAGCAGCAGTTTAGATCGCCGGCATGAAGGAATATATACGGCTCAGACGAGAAGAAACACGAGTACACCGCACCCTCAAACACAAATAGATAACAGGTCATAGAAATACTTTTATACTTAAGGTGAGTTGCTGTCGAAGTAAGGATGGAAATTTGAATAGCCAGAGGTCCTTTGGCGAAGGGCTCAATACTTTGATGAGTTACTAAACGATCAGTTCATCGAGCTACTAGAGGCTCCACAAGTAGATGGTATTATGCTATTGCCATAGATGGATGAAACCCGAAAAGCAATCAGTCGGTTGAAGAACAATAAGACACCCAGTACCGACGGATAATCAGCTGAATTGATCAAAACTGTGGATGCAGTACTGCAACCAGAAATTCATCAAATCGTTGGGGTGTGGGATAGCGAATCGATGCCTAGTGCTTGGAATCTTGGTATCATCTATCCCATATACAAGAAAGGAGACAAGCTACAGTGATGCAATTACAGGGGTGTTGAATATGGCCTATAAAATTTTCGCCCTGGTCTTGCAAGACTTGCTCCGTTCGTAGAAGAAATATCTGGAAACTATTGGAGAGGATTCCGAATCGGAAAATCAACCGCTGATCAGAGCTCCTTTAGAATCTCGGCCAAGCTTACCAAGCTTATACAAATAACCATCAGTCACATGCCAGGGGATTGTGAATGGAAAACTCTCAAGGTCATTTGATACCAATAAGGGTCTGCACCAGGGCGATAGACTTGTCTCTTCTTCAACGTAGCGCTAGAGAGGGCCATTCGAGCCTCACGAGTGGAAACCTCGGGGACCATCTTCTACACGTCAGTCAAGATCCTCGCATACGCTGATGATATAGACATCATTGGTATGTGGCTCTTCTATGGAACAGAAGCTCATAAACATATAGAGTAGGTGGATCAGATCCTCGGGTTGAAGATAAACGAGGCAAAAAATAAAATGATGGTGGCTTTATCAGCGGCCTTGCTGAATCTACGTAAATGCGAATCTACGTAAGGGTGATGTACAGATGGCGAGCATACCTTCAAAGTCATCCAAAACATCAAAAGTCAGCATCAACAATAGCATTGAAGTTGAATTACGCGCAAGGGTGCTGGATGCCCACCGGTCATATTACAGTCTGAGGAAAATTGTCTGTTCAAAATTCCTATCACAACGGCTGATGCTGAAACTATATAAAACATTCATAGTTCCAGTACTCACATTCGGCTCTAAGACATGGACATTGTCCAAAACTAAGTTCAAAACTATGTTATAGTTCAAAAATGTTGATTCAGAGTTCTTATATGAATTCTTGAATGGCTGTCATTCGTGGAAATGAGAGAAAGTCAATTGTGCACCACACAGAACAAATCAAAGAAGCTTATCAAGCACCACCAAGTAGAAAACTCATTGTATAAAGAGAACTTTTAAGCATTGAACCAGCATGATTAATAGAAAACCATTTATAATGGTTGAGATGTATGAAGATATAATAGTATTTCAAGTGCCCATTGCCACTATGCTTCTTTAACACTGCGTTCAGCGTTTGGTTGAACTCCCAGCGGATTAGATCATACATACTCGTTGAGGCGTATGTATTGAAAGATTATCGTATTACGATGATAAGAATAATGGTACGAACTTGTATAAGGTAAGATACCAAGATGAAAACAAATTCATCAAAACTAGCAATCATTCCGCAAATGTAAATTCGTTTTACAAATATAAATACAATATAATCCATATCAGTCATTAGGTGGCCGATTTTAAGATGAAATTCAATGCATTATCCATAATAATGCAATTATCCATACTAAGCCTATATGAATATCAAAAAATTACTTAATTGTTTATAAAAAATAATAATCGTTAAATATATATATATATATATATATATATATATATATATATATATATATATATATATATATATATATATATATCTATATATATATATATATATATATATATATATATATATATATATATATATATATATATATATATATATATATATATGTATATATATATATATATATATATATATATATATATATATATATATATATATATATATATATATATATATATATATATATATCTATATATATATATATCTATATATATATATATATATATATATATATATATATATATATGTATATATATATATATATATATATATATATATATATATATATATATATATATATATATATATATATATATATATATATATATATATATATATGTATATATATATATATATATATATATATATATATATATATATATATATATATATATATATATATATATATATATATAGATATATATATATATATATGTATATTATGTTTATAAAAAATAATAATAAAAAAAAAAAAATATATATATATATATATATATATATATATATCTTATAAATAAAAATGAATGTTTGTATGTATATATATATATATATGTGCCTATGCGCGCGCTTCAATGGGGTTTCCACTGAACCGATTTGCATCAAACTTGGTACATAGGTGCATAATGGTCTCGGATTTGGGCGTTTGATTTTTGTTTTTTTTTAGAGCCCCCCAAAAGGGGGGCTCCCATACAACCCCAATTCGCGAATATTTATTTAAAAATACAAATGATGCCCGATTAAGCTGAAATTTGGTACATAAATGTTTCATTACTTTAAACGAATACTGGCAAAATTTCAGCCTCCTCAATGAAGAACAAAGGGGGGCTCCCATACAACCCCCCTTTCCAAAAAGTGATTATTATTCGCTTAAAATTATAGTCGTAGCCCGATTTTGTTGAAATTTGGTGCATAAACGTTTCATTACTAAAAACTAATACTCGCAAAATTTGAGCCATTTCAATGGGGAACAAAGGGGGGGGGTCCCATGCAAACCCCCTCTTCAAAAAATGAATATTATCCGCTTAAAATTATAAATGACGCCCGATTTGGCTGAAATTTGGTACATAGATGTTTTATTACTTTAAACAAATACTGGCAAGATTTCAGCCTCCTCAATGAAGAAAAAAGGGGGGCTCCCATATAAACCACCTCTACCCCCCCCCCCCCCCATCTAACAAATCTATATCACTAAATCACTAAATCTAAATCACTGAACCGATTTGCACCAAACTTGGTACATAGGTGCATATTGGTCTCGGATTTGGGCGTTTGATTTTTTTTTTAAAGCCCCCCAGAAGGGGGGCTCCCATACAACCCCAATTCGCGAATATTCATTTAAAAATACAAATGATGCCCGATTTAGCTAAAATTTGGTGCATAAACGTTTCATTACTAAAAATCAATACTCGCAAAATTTGAGCCATCTCAATGGGGAACAAAGGGGGCTCCCATACAAACCCCCCCCTTCTAAAAATGAATATTATCCGCTTAAAATTTTATATGACGCCTGATTTGGCTGAAATTTGGTACATAGATGTTTCATTGCTTCAAACAAATACTGGAAAAATTTGAGCCTCCTCAATGAAGAACAAAGGGGGGCTCCCATACAACCCCCCCTCCAAAAAGTGAATATTATCCGTTAAAATTATAGGCGTTGCCCGATTTTGCTGAAACTTGAAGCATAAACGTTTCATTACTAAACAGTTATACTCGCGAAATTTGAGCCATCTCAATGAGGAACAAAGGGTGGCTCCCATACAATCTCCCCCTATAAAAAATGAATATTATCCGCTTAAAATTATAAATGGCGCCCGATTTGGCTGAAATTTGGTACATAGATGTTATATTAGCTTAAATCAACCCCGGCAAAATTTCAGCCTCTTCAATGAAGAACAAAGGGGGGCTGTCATACAACCCCCCCCCCCCACCCCCACCCCGTTTAACAAATCATAAAATATCACTTTGAAGTACATATGTCGTCGAAATCAACTATAATTTTATCACTTAATACAAAGACTTTCTAAATTTCAGTTCTACAAGCGGATAACCAAATGGTTGTCCTTCTCCCTCTACCAAATACATAAAAAATATTGAAAAATACACATGGCATCCAATTCGATTGATACACGCTACAAATGCTTCTTCCTATTCATAACGCGACGAAGATTTATTTACGCCAGTGGGAAACAAAGGGAGGTTTCCAAAGAACCTCCTGTCTGTATTACCAAGAAAATAATTCCGTCATAGCAATAAAGCTTGGTCCGGATGATTTTAGGTGAGGATGATTCTGTTTACACAAAATTTTAAAAACAAGAGCTCCCATACGAGCTCTTCCTATTAGAGTATTGGAAGATATGGTCAAGCATGGCAATCATGTCCGATTTAAATGAAATGAGGCAAATTCATAAAAATGTCAATATTTACTGGAAAATTAGAATGGGACGTTGCAGCTCTCCCGGTTGGAGACAAATTCGTGGAAGGGCATACAATCCCTGCTCGGAATATTGAAAAAAAAATGCCCAAAGTAACAAATATCGTCAAATTTAACAACAACTTTTCATGTACGCCTTAACACAGTCTATACAACAAGTTATAAAATATTATATTCTGCAATGCGGAAATGGGTGGATGGAAATCTAATTTATTGTTATGTTCAAATATCGCTCAATGATAAAAATGGTTTTTTGTTTATTCTTTTTTACAAGTGACTTTTACATTATGGTCGGGAAAGGAATTTCCATTATCAGAATAAAAGAAATTAACAAAAATGTAAAGTCGTCAACAAACAGTCCAGTTTCCTGCAACTTTTCTCTCTTCAAAAATTTATTTAGACACTAAACTGGGCTTAGAAAGTCAACTCATTTTCTTCTCATGCATGTTTACATTTAAAAGTGTACAATATTTTGCAACACATAGCGCTATGCCGTTATTCAGTAAGATTCAGTTTTTAATTGTGTTGAGTAGCGTTGGAAATGTGGTTGGTGTAATAAATTTAAATATCGATTTCAGAGCGTAATGCTTACAAACATGAAATGAAGTTTTGAAAGAGAACAGCAATACAGATCAAATATAAAGGAAAATGGAACACTGTTTCCAGGTAGCTTCAGTGACAAAATAAGAATAAGTGTTAGAAAAGTAGAAAGATTTTGAACGTCATACATGCTCAGGATGGAACAACATGCTACATTTCCTTATTGCTATGTAAATAAATTTATGTGACGGATCCAAGACAAATGATACTGTATAAAAAAGTATTTCCGAAAGAATTAAAGAGGAAAACACAAGGCATAAAAAATATGTTTTACTAATTTGATGACGTGCAAAATGCGAAAGATTATGAAGCTAAATGGAAGTTGTGAAACAACAAGAGAAGAAAGGATTTTATAAAAAAAATCCTTTTCTTGAAAAAAATCCTTTTCTTCATAGCTAAGATGGTTAAAAGGCTCGATTTGTTATAAAACAGTGAACGATATTTTGAAAAAGCCAGGTACAACCAATTGGAAGGGATATGCCAAGAGGACCAGCGAGAGATGAATTGATTGAAATAGAAAACCTTCAAAGACGAAGCTAGGAATAACGTTTATAGAATGATTACAACTAAATAAGAAAAAAAATAAAATGCACATCAAAAATTGAATTACCCAAGCATACGTAAAAATGCCCCTTTATTTTTCCTCAAACTACGTCGACCCGAATGAAATCGGGTTTATCAGCTAGTATATATATATATATATATATATATATATATATATATATATATATATATATATATATATATATATATATATATATATATATATTTATATATATGTATATATATATATATATATCTATACCTATATCTGTATGTATATATAGGTATAGATATATATATATATATATATATATATATATATATATATATATATATATATATATATATATATATATATATATATATATATATATATATATATATATATATATATATATATATATATATATATATATATATATATATATATATATATATATATATATATATATATATATATATATATATATATATATATATATAAATATATATATATATATATATATATATATATATATATATATATATATATATATATATATATATATATATATATATATATATATATATTTATATATATATATATATATATATATATATATATATATATATATATACGTATATATATATATATATATATATATATATATATATATATATATATATATATATATATATATATATATATATATATATATATATATATATATATATATATATATATATATATATATATATATATATATACAAAACATACTTTATGTAAAGCTGTAGCTGGAATTTCGTTTTGAAATAAAATTTTTCCAACCCCATATTGGCGATTTTATAGGCTATCTAAGAAATCGTTCAAGAATAAAGAAGGCTACAAAAGATAGCTTTCATGATCAATATTTATCTTTTCATTTGCATGAATGATTGTTGTTTTACAGTTGACTCAAACAGATATTTTGAAGTAGAAGCATTACACCATCTCACTGAAAAGATTCATTCAAGTAAGCGCGTAAAACGAGAGTGATTTTTCGATTGTGTGATGGAGGTTAAAACTACTTGAACCACTATCCATATAGCACCATTATCTATTTTCTCTTACATATGTCGGAGCAATCTATAAGTAAACAATTTCTTTTACAATGTTATGACATTTCAAGGAGGTATGATGCATACCAACAGTAAATTACGAAATTATATTTGCCGGAGTTTATCTCGAACGAACTATTTACATATTCAAGATAGATTTCTGCTATTGATGATCAGTATTGTTGATGATCAAATTTCAATTCATCGTAGAGTTATCAAAAAGCCCAAAAAATGTGCTTTTCATTTGACGACGACGGTGACTCTACAAATTAACCCTAATAAAATATCTTGATTACAGAGCCATCTATACGACACCCATTAGATTTATTGTATGTACTTGGAAGATAATAGTTTTGATGCTATTGAACGTTGTGTATGCTATTCGTCTTCTGTCAAAAATTACATCCCCAGTTGGTTAACATTCATGAGTACTCAAATCTACCAACGTTATTCACATATCATAAGGCAATTAACCGGGTAATATATGAAAAATCACGGAAAATAGCAAGCCACTTTGAACCAACAAGCAGTAAGAAAAAACAGTAAGGTATATAATGCTATGGTTTCTCTAGTACCCATATTTTATGCTACGTTTTGAAATAAAGTTAATTGTTTAAAATATGATAACGCATTATTTCGCATATCATAGAGTATAAACAAACATGCGGTTTGTCGAAGGATAATTAACAGGTAATCCGGTATGTCGAAACTGATGAAATAACAAAGACGAGATCATATCATACACAGGCGGTATTTTCTTGTATATTCAATTAACATACACAGGAATGTTAGTTAGGATTGTCTTGAATGTTAGTTTTAATGGAAAAATATATGCAACAATTTTAGGGAAACAGTTTACGGGTTTGTTTTTCTAGACCCAGAAGGTATGTGCTACAGAAGGCCTAGATTTGGTAGTGGAGTGGGTTACGTTTTGGACGGTGTCATTGACACAAGCTGCTTCAGTGCATGTTGGAGTTTGCTATGTGTGGATCATACATCGTACCCAATTGCTTACTGTAGTGATGAAATAGTATGAAATTTGAATTGTTTGATTGCATAATTCAATGGGTTTCGATTGCTATGAGTTCGGGGATTTGATAACTTTTCAATCATTTGCACATTACTGATTTTCGCGTTACGGAGACATTGTTTATTTGTTTGGCTTGTAAGAAAAGTAAGGAAATATATTGCTCTATTTGTTTTGAAAAATTATTCTTTTATTTGCAACTTATGTTTTTTAACCAAATGTTTGTAACAAATATTTTCTTGGGTATATGGTTAGAGAAAACATTAAATTTACTGTGAGTATGGTGCATTGAAAATGAATTCAGCCGGTTCCATGATAAAAATAATCCTGCTACCAAAAAATAATGCATTTGTGATGCCAATATATCATATTGAAAAAGTGAAAAGTATTAACTGACAAAACCAGTAAAAGTAGAACACTAAAAGTACGCAATTTACAAAATAACGCGATTTAATTTGTTTACATATTTTCAACGTATATTTTCGATTGCAAAGCTGTCGAGACCTTTTTTTCCTGTTTGCAAAACCAGAGGCAAGTAAAGTTGCATATTAATTTATTGCAACGAATTGACCTCTTCCTTTCATTTTTATCTGCTTATTAATTCTATCTTAATATTATCTTATTCTATTTATTAAACAAGCATCAGCATAAAATATATGAGTATTTTTTAAAAAAGTTCAGCATTATTGAATGAATGTTTGAATTTTGTTTTCATTCGATTGAGATGGTTGGCATCGTTGTCGTTGTAGGCTGAAGCCGGTTTTGATGGGTTTTATCCGGTTAGACAACTTTCTTGTATTTCATACATGGTTTAGACGTTTACAGTCAAGCTCACAGCATAGTATGGTAAAGCGGACATGCGTACGGATGCGTGGTACAATTTCCAGTGCAGTAAATAATTCAAACCTTTTCTTCCGCAATAGAGCCTGGCGTACCGCGGGTTAAAGGAAATAACTACGTCTCCTTTTAAATCGTACATCGATCGACCACATGTTTGCTAATACGGACGGCCGCTTTTGCTTCCGATATTTTGTCGCTCAATATATCCGGTGGTGTTTTAAGATTATTATGTGTAATCGTGACATAATACTATATAAATGTTTTTTACAACAAAATTTACAAGTCAAATGGGATGGTTAGAAACATGATAAAAATGAATCAACTGCAGATATTGCAATAAGAAAAACTGTTGCTTGAGTCCATCATTTTATAGTAAGAATATATAAACAAACCATTCTGAGAGAATGTATACAACAAGTTATAATTTAAACATTAACTCGTATAGTGCTTTAACGAGAGAAATGATCTAAAATGGGAAAATGTAACATTTTTGCATAGTGTATGCATACACATAATTTATTTGTGCGATCAATCAATTACATTGAAATTTTATTTATATAACAATATGCATATATATGTATATATATGTATATATATATATACGTATATATATATATATATATATATATATATATATATATATACATATATATATATATATATATATATATATATATATATATATACATATATATATTTATATATATATATATATATATATATATATATATATATATATATATATATATATATATATATATATATACACACATATATATATATATATACACACATATATATATATATATATATATATATATATATATATATATATATATATATATATATACATATATATATATATATATATATATATATATATATATATATATATATATATATATATATATACATATATATATATATATATATATATATATATATATATATATATATATATATATATATATATATATATATAAATATTCTACATTATATTTTTTATACTATTTAAAAAATAATACAAATAAAATACACTCAAGTTTCTAAATTAACTAAAAAATTTATCAACGATTTTCTAAAATATAATTCAATTAAGTGATGTCAACTCATCAGTATATTATTTCGTTACTAAAACTAATTCTTTTTTTGTTAACTTATCAAAATTTTGTTTTTTGAATTTATTAATTTATTTTAAACATTTTAAAACATCAAATTGAGAAGAAAAAAATATCATGTTTGGAGTTTTATCCTGATTGGAGTGGAGAAAATATGTTTTATTGAAAAGTTTACCAAAATATTTCATCAACAATCCATCAACGATCGATCGTTAACGATCATCGAGCAAACTAGTATCGCTTACTGACGGAATTGAAACGATTACCATAGCGGATATCCCGTTTTGCGGAAATTCTTATAGCAGCGTTACAAGGTGGCCGTTTTCATAAAAACACGATGATTAAAGTTAGGTCATTTGTGTTGCTAAACGAAGCGGAACTTTCCCTTTCTTTTTGACGCGCTCATGCCTACTTTCGTTCATCTACCATCCAGGCAATCCCGAGTGTAGCAAAGTGGCCAGCACACGAAATCAACTGTCAACAACTAGTGTTCGGCTTGATTATGCCTTCCGCAGGGGAGGGCTTTTGAGCGAAAGCAGCGAAGATTGCATCTGCCGAGTGTGGAACAAGCGTGAGAGAATACTCGCGGTAGAGGATGATCGGCCATAAACATGTGTGCGGTATTTTCGATGGCTTCATGAAGTATTGAGCATCTATGAAAGTGTGAGTTTACGTACATGAGAGAAATTCCGCGATATATGCATGTTTCGCACTCTCCTACCTGCAGATGGGTGGCTGTATGACCGGCACCAGGTGCGGAAAAGCATTTTATAGTAAACATTTCCTCCCTTTAAATTCACAGTTTCGTCTTGGCGGCAATGGTGAGCGGATCGGCGCAAGTGACAGTAATTTAGTTTCAGATAAAGCTTGGAAATTGCATATTTTGAATATTTTTGAGTGTTATAAGCTTCGGGTTACTTGATCGTGCTAAACCCTAAGTTAAGACGTTCTTCACAATAAATACCACTTAAGCTGTGTTAGAAATGAGAAGCTTTTAAACGTGAACAAAATAATAGTGTTTGAATACATATTTGTATTCAATGGATAGTGTCGCAAATACATATTTGTAAACAAGAAATCAACTAAAAGTGCTATAAAATAACAGTGCTTCATAGGTTTGCTGAACTAGCAGATCCCTTTCATTAAATAACACTAAAATTCAGACAACATGAGGAAGTTTTGTGTAAGTGATACAATTATTGTATGATTCAATTAAGTGATGTCAACTCATCAGTATATTATTTCGTTACTAAAACTAATTCTTTTTTTGTTAACTTATCAAAATTTTGTTTTTTGAATTTATTAATTTATTTTAAACATTTTAAAGCATCAAATTGAGAATCAAAAACTATTAATAAAAAAAAAATACAAAAATTAAACCAGTAACTTTACATATGATGGATTGTTACATATTAGACAAACGCAGAAGAAAGCATTAAATGCTAACGGGTTGTTTTGATAATGATAACTGTGATTGAAAATTTGAATGATTTGAATCATACATTTCGTATGGTGGATAATTACAAAAATGTGCGCGGAGGAGAAATACGTAATGAAAAAGAAAAAGCCTGCCTGGGTATGATGTAATATTTCATAGGTATAAAAACGAATGAGCAAAGTAGTGATTGATGGTGCAGCGAATACAAATTTCTAAAATGCTATACTGCAAACTAGATCAGCGATCATATATCGTTCCGTGATACTCAACAGGGTATAAGCAAACAGACAAATCGTGGAATCGATGTGCAATAAGAAGAAACAGATTGCAATGATAAAAGATGGGGTGAAAACAAAACCGGTAGTATGGAGAGTATGAATGAAGCCATAGAAAAAAAAACCGTATGCGTAACACATGTGAGAGGAACATTTTCGGTAAAAAATCAGTGCCGATTCAAACGACTTTATTATTGATAGAGGTGTATGTTGTACTGATACTTCGCAGTTTGTTTAATATATGTTTTGTGGTTGAAATTTCTTCATTTTTTAAATGTACCTAACTAGTAAAATAATCTCATACATGATAACATATTTTTAAATTATGTTTCAATTACACCCATTCGATTGTCGCAATGAAATTAAACAAATGATTATTCTTATTTAGAATGCAAGCATTTGTTACAATTATCAATTTGTATTAGTTTTTTTTGTCGAATGATATCTATTGAACCACTTTTTGGAGAAATTTAACATTGAGGCAAACGGGACCGTGATAAAACATTCGTTTTGTATATCAAAACAACTATCGTATATTTACTAAGAATATGTATTAAAATTGAAAAGATAACAAGTTTATCTGACTACATTCAAGCATGAATTGAATTAAGTAAAAATATTAAATTTATCAAACAAATCACAGCATTTCTTGTAAGTCCGTTGAACAAAACTGAGAAAACTGCTCTGATTCTTTTGAGGAAGCGTAAGAAAGTTGTGTACATGACCATGAACGCATCTCTGAATGAAACAGAAAGTGGAAATTTGGTAACATGACCTTACTTGCAACCTATTAATTGAGACACTGGAGAAACTGTAGAAAATCTGATGAAGAATACGTTACGGAAAGTAGACTGTTGAATCGATTTCGGTTTGAGTGTTTTGACACCACCGGAATTGAGGTTGTTGAAGTTGTAAGCTATTTTGCATAATTGATCAGTGGAAGTAAAGCAAAACTCTTTGCAGGTTCATTGCATTTTCTTGAAATTCATTGTCTTGAATAATGTTAAACGGCAAACGTTTCCATTAACCAAACAATCATTTTGAAGCACCTTCATGATGGCCTTTTACAAAAGTGCCACATTCGGTTCAAATTGAAGTAAATGTTTTTTTTTCGATCGATTTTTGAAGATTTTGTTTATTACGATTATTTCTTTGTTTGATTCGCAGCTTCTTATATTGTTACCCTTAACCGTATTGGCGGGTGCAGGCCGACTTCCAGCAGCAGTATTTGAAGATGTATATGAGCTTGGTCGTCCCAATGCCGCTTTTCTGGCGACGACCGAAAGCCGGAATGTAAGATTACTCAAAAGAACAGAGTGTCTATATAAGTAATTATTTCAATGAAAAGAATTTTTATATAAATTATATATTTTCCTTGTACAGGGAATGAAGGCATACTTGAGAAAAAAATATCGACAAACGAAAGAGCCACATTCGCAGACATCTACAATGGCTGCCTATACTGCTGCTCATGAACGGTACCAAAATTTAGAGGAAAAACAGAACGATCGTATCCGGGTGGAGAATTTACGCAAACTGGCAACGATACGCACGAAGCGTTTGGACGAGCAGCATATTTCAACGATGAAATCGAAAAAAATAGATATTACTCCGCGAGAAGTGATTAAATTCGAATTATCCGATGCAATGGTTTTCCAGCAGGACATTAATTCAAAATCTACGGATAATATGAAGTCACGTTCAAAACGGGAGGATAATTCGAATCGTATAATTCCGGTCCCGAAGAATATTATTCGATTCGAGTTATCAGATGCAATGGTAACACAAAACAAAGGTCCAACAACTCAAAGGCCTAACAATAGCTCGAATCAACAAGTGCAAAGGCATCGTAGATCGGCAAGCCCAGATCCGAGAGATTATGTGAAATTTGAACTAGAGGATGCTAAACATTCCGAACAGTTTTCCCAGAGCAACTCTAAGATATCAGAAAATTTGCGACATCCGTTTGCGTCGTCAGATAGCTATAAACGTGGGAAGGTATTCGACGAAATTGTTGAGCGGCTCGAGCCCAAAGAAAAAAGAAATAGTAGAAAAGAAAAACGAGAGAACGCACCACAAATGGAGGAAAATGAAGAGAGTGATATGAGCCCTGAAGAATCAAGACGCGTCAAAGTTAGGGGTAAGAAGCAGAAACACATTGCCAACTACGAAGATCTTCCCCTGGGAGTCCAAAAAGCAATTGATATAGCATTGAATGAAAACGAACGCTTGAATGGAAAAGGCAGAGATGAAACTAATGATGGAGTATCAGTTCAATCAACGCCAAGGTACTTCTTTGGCGATAAAAAAACAAAAACGAAAAAGTCGTACAGTGTGGCGTCAAAAACTACTGAGGCAAAATTTGTACCGAGTGCAAAACTTACTGAAACAAAACTATCGTCTATAACAGATGAGTTTAGAGGTCAATCAGCTCTTATGCCGGCAAAATCCGTTGGTATGGAGCCGGGAGCACTATCGGAGCAGACAGAAAAAGATAAATCTACATCTTTGGTGCCAGGTATACCCAAAGCATGGTGGTCCTACTCTGACTTACGACGACCAAAGCGATTGTATCACAAACATTCTACTGCACCATTAGTCATTAATCCACAATATGTGAATACTTTCAAGCCTTCAGGCACTCAGGGTAAAATGAATGATCTTTCTCCGGGATATCATCATCGTCCAGTGCTATTTTCAACCATGAACCCGACAACAATCGGCCAATCTTCAGAACATAAGGATTTTAGTGACCAAATATCGAACGGTCCGGAAGAAGTTGTCATTAAAGAAAGACCAAAAATCCAATATGTCATTAAAGAGATACCTATACCTGTAAAACAACCACTTACAAAGATTACCGTTCAACCCAGTATTTCTATATCCTACGATAAGCACATCACGAGCCCGGAGTCTGGAGAGGGTCATATCTCACATGCATATGATAATCCCTATGGACCTCTGGAGGTACAGTATGGGCATCGTGAACCAGTTAAAGAAACTGTAAACTCATTTCATAACATGAAAATAGTGATCCCAGAACCAAAGGAAAATTCTTATGAACAGGAGCATTACTACAATAATGTTGATTATAATCGTGTTCAACAATCCAGACAAGCTCCTAAATTGTATCCGAACGAGATCGATACAACTGGTGGTAGTATAGCTGCTCTTTCAGCTTTAATCGGCCAACAACCGAGCATTCAGTTGAAGAAGCTAAATGAATTGCTTCGTATGCCATCTCAGCCTGCAAGTCAAGAGCAAAAGTATCGTCCCCAAGAAAGCACGGCTCCAGTGACATTCCCAGATACAGCAGCTACTACGCCGAAACCATCCCGTCCGGGGTATAGATCGGTACAAGTAGAGCCAACGATTAATTATGAGGATAATCGCTACCAATTTGGGCAAAACAACCCATTGCTTGAAGTGCCTATCAGTACAGATTATAAGCCTATAAAGGAAGTTGTAACGGATATCGTGAACTCCGATCTGTTTAGTCCAGCTATCACAACACCTACATATGCAACCTATGACATCACTTCACATGAGCCTACCCCTGCTCCGATAGTGGAGCATCAGGAATTAAACGATGAAGTAGCGGGTCATGAATCGAATGCATATGGTCAGATCAAAATCCAAAGTACCCCTGCTACGCTTCTTGGTAGAACGATTGCCCATCACTATCAGGAGCAACACCATCATCACCATAATCACCGAGCGCCAAGTGCGCAGCACTTTGATGTACGCAACCTGAATCAGTAAAATAATTACACAATTACACTAATTTTTTTTTTCTTTTTTTCCGGCAATGTCACTTATCAGGAATCAGAAGGATATGCTTTCGGTTACCGGGTGCGTGATTTCCATACTGGAAATGATTTTGGACACGTTCAAAACCATGATAATGGAGTGACCCGTGGCGAGTATCACATATTGTTGCCCGACGGACGAGTCCAAAATGTACGCTATACGGCTGATGAAAAAGGATTTCACGCCGATGTTACTTACGAAAGTGTTCACCCAGCGTCGCATCATTAGTAGTAGTTAATTGGCGTATCTTAGGAATTATGAATATAGACGAATTTATAAACGAAATGATATATTACGATGCAATGTTAACTTTAGGTTGCCAGTAATGACCGGCAGCGTTGCATTTGAAGCTTTTTCCAGTAGCTTGAAAAAGCTCGCGCACAAAAGCTTCGCATAGACTTCATAAAGATAAACTACGAGTTTTTATAGGCGATGAAGACCTCGGAATTTGAAATTGATATTACATATTATTTACACATTAAAATATCGTTTTTATCAAAACCGCTGTTTTCGAAACATGTTTTTCTCTGGTAAACTTGGATGATTTCAAAGCATGCAGTTTTTAGTATCGCAAGAATAGGGAACAAACTTTTTGTTGTAATCATAAAAGCTTTATGATTTTCTAGATTTAAATATGAAGGTAAAAATATTAAAAATGCAATGACAAATTATGATGAAAAGGGATAGTGCAATATAGCATCTCGCATAGTTTCGTTTTGCTACAATAAATAGCTTACAGCTTCTTTTGCGATTCAGTTGTTTTGTCAATCTTTGCTAAAAGGATCTCTAATCGATTATTTAACAATGCAAATCGATGGTAATGGATATAAGTAAAAATTTAAGATCAACTATTTCAAGCCAAACGAAAATCGTACCTTTTTTGGATTAAAGTTGTATTAGTCTAAATATACAGTAGGAAACCTTAAGTTCAATAAAAATGTATACACAATGCCTTCGTACCATACTCTATTATTTTGAATAAGCAGCACAATAAAAAAAGGGATGTACACGTGCAAAAGGAAACAATCTTCGAAATGGTCTACAAAACGCAGATTTTTCGCTGGGCAATTGAACACCGTATATTCAGAAATGCAAAGAAATCTCATTCTCGCGCTTTCTCTCTTTCTCTATGTTTCTCTGTCTTTCTCTATACCTTGTTCTCAGTGGATACATAAATTAAGGTAAAAATGTATATATATATATATATATATATATATATATATATATATATATATATATATATATTATATATATATAATAGTGTATAAAATAGATATGTATAAAATATATATATATATATATATATATATATATATAAATATATATATATATATATATATATATAAATAAATATATATATATATATATATATATATATATATATATATATATATATATATATATATATATATATATATATATATATATATATATATATATATATATATGTATAAAATATATATAAACATATCTTCGTCAAACATATAAACACCAAAAAACATTTCGTGGTGCTAGAAACTAATCGAGGTTCTGACTCCAAAATGTGCAATATCAATACGTAGTATACCTAGTAACAAAAAATAGTTCATTAAATTCAATATGGTAAGCTCTATTCATTATTTCATGTTGAATGTTGGATTGTTTTCGATAGCCAATGGTGTTTGGCTGATAACGTTGATGCAATAATCTTCTTCAGACAATTGAAACCTATACAGCGATCATTGGATTTCAACAAGATTGCCTGTAAGAAGTAACCCATACAAATAGATCGATTGTGTTGCATTCTACGTTTTTTTCCAAGAGAAGATGCAATCAGACGATGACGATACATGGTATCTTCAATAATATCTCGCTTCGCTGGCGTTGTTGTCTACTGTTTGCTGGCTATTTTTTAAACCAATGTATCAGTGCTGTCATTTATCCCATTTGTTTAGAATGCATTCTTTTTTCTATTTCAACTCTAATCAATAACTTAGCGTGGTAAATCATAGATTGAGTTGGTTTAGAATTATCTTCTAGAGCTGTCGAGGTATAGAGGTTTTGTAATAACCAGCTATAGGAGGTGGTCCACAAAAGGTTGTTTCGTAAACAAAATTGATATGCGTGGGAAGAGACAGGTTTTCGCAGGTCAAAAAATCAAAAAGCAAAAAAAATGTATCATGTATTTTTACTCTTTGTATTGTCATCTGAATGTAGAGAAAGCGAGCGAGTAACTTCACTTGGTAGCGCTTTTTCGTTATGATAACGGAATTTAAGATATTTGGGTACTTCAATTAGCATGTGAATGTATTTCATACGAAGGAATTTGCATGGTTTCATTGGGCTGATGAATGACTATGCTGGCGTTGGTCTGAGTAGGAAGAATATATGTTGCGGCGCATCATTGACCTTGCGCTCGGAATGGTGTTGCACTAAAGGGCAGCCCGGAACAAACCACGGTCATAATTATTTTTTTTTTTATATTTAAGCAACCATTTACAATAAAATAGGTAAATAACGCGTTTATAACAAAACTAACTATTTTTTGATGTTTTGGACTTCCAGAGGGCGCCACTTTGCACAGTTTTTCCTTGTTTCAAGTGCATTTTGTATCAATACCTATAGGTGATAGTGTTATTGACAACGATTTTTGCATTGAATTTTAGTGCTTAATATGCTGAATGCTTTAATCGTCTCAAAAATACGAAATAATCTAAAAACATTTCCTAAACAAATATTTATATGAGGTTTTTTATATGTCATATGATATTTTCTCATTTTTGGTATTTAAGTTGTATTTTTGCACTTAATATACAAATTCCAATAAAGTAATGGTGTGCATAGGTGATTATATAATGTACTTTGTCAATGCATCTATCTCCAGTATCTAACTATCCAGTATCCAGTATTAGATAAATACACATCCACCTTACAATCTCAATTGTCAATATTGTTTAAAATGTTAGTTCATATGGAAAAAATAATCAATCCAAAGGTATTAATAGCTTCACTATTAGTAGCTAGGATTTAAATTATTATGTGTCTACTTCGTGAAATCAATATTTAATAGTGCAATAATATATTCTCATTTTATGTTTCCTACAGGACAAATCATTACTTTTCGGAAGAGTTCACCTTGCCAATATATCTGCTTCCTTCTTATGTAAATTGGATTACTACTAGTCTGTACTCCTATTTCTTGTAGATCGATTTATGCTTCTTATGCTTAGTGGTAGCTAGTGTCTGTAAGAGCGGAGTAAATATATATATATATATATATATATAAATTTTTAACAAAAATTAGTATATTAGATCTCGAAAGCAACCCAGATGGGATAACAAAACAGGAAGGATATCAAGCCAATCATATGAATTTATACAGTGGTATGAACAATGGAATATGCAAAAAGTTGTGTTGTTGATTAAACATGAAACTGTACACTTGCATTTCGTTAAACATCAAAGGAAATGTTATTTTTAGAAAAAGCAAAGGAAAATCATACTTTTCGATCAAGTTAATATTCTTTTTATATCGATTTTTTCTGCATCCTACTCTGAAGATCATTTCATAACCGTGATGTAAATGTAAATGTCAATGTTGCAAAATAATCAATAGAAAGGTTGAAAAGTACTTTTTATGCATTAAATAATTTACATTGCAGGCATTGATGCTTATAAACAGTTCAGCGCTTCGTTGGTACGGCTGTTTCTCGGCAATACTGTACAGTCATGTTTGCTATGTATGGTTCTACAGTGCTTATACCAAAAAACTTCAAATTAATTTTTAACATATTTGCGGTTCGCAGTGGGTAATGAGTTTTTCACCATTTCATAATGATATGTTAAAGTATGTTTTAGGAAAAAATGGGAAATAAACAATTTTAAACATCTTTGTTCTTCATTAACAAAGTTTGGTGATTTTTTTTGGTTTTTTATTTGGTTACAGCCTAAAAGTTTGTATTTATATAAAAACTTTAATTTTTGTTTAATTTTTATTCAAAAGAAGACTAATTTATGTTGCTAATGATATATAATTTACCTATTTTACGTCACAAAACACTACTAAAATAGTCAGTTGAATTGTAACTAACTAGCTGAAATTTGAGCTTTTTGGCAAGCTTTTTTTTGACTTAGGAGCTTTGCATCTTCGAAACTATGAATGCCAGAAGTCTGTGATTGCCGAATTTTCGCAACAAACTATCTGACTTTCAAGAGGCACTGTCAAATTTAGCACAAGCGAATTAAAAAAATATGGGACTTATGACTGCATTTGACCCTACGTGATGTTGGTTTGAAAAATGAACGACATGTAATGATATTGGAATACAGTAAGAAACACTAGTGGGAAACATGATTCCATCATACTGTAGCTATTGTTCTGCTTATTGTTAATTGTAGAACAAATCAGTCGGATTGATTGTCAGCGTTGAATATTTCATATTAACACGAGACAGTATTATGTATCAAAAACCTTGATTATTTTACGATAGCTTCTAAGGTTAATGGTTACTTACGCATGACTTATTGGAAAGTGATAATGATATATATATATATATTTATTTAAGTATATATATATATATATATATCCTTCTATATATATATATATATATATATATATATATATATATATATATATATATATATATATATATATATATTTATATTGTATATATTTATATTGTATATATATAAATATATATATTTATATATATATATATATATATATATATATATATATATATATATATATATATATATATATATATATATATATATATATATATATATATATATTTATATTGTATATATATAAATATATATATTTATATATATATATATATATATATATATATATATATATATATATATATATATATATATATATATATATATATGTATATTTATATATATATGTATATTTATATATATATGTATGTATATATATATATATATATATATATATATATATATATATATATATATATATATATATATATATATATATATATACATATATATATATATATATATATATATATATATATATATATATATATATATATATATATATATATATATATATATATTTATACATAAAGATACTTGATCGAGACTCTTGTACGTGCATTCATTCCAAGGTTATACTTGTTGAGTGATGGTACCTGTTTGTAAAGTATGGCAAACAGCGAAAATGGATGTTGCCGGTAAAAAAAAACCTTTAAATAGGGTACTGTTTTACTAGTCCATTCGTGAACAAACTAGTTGTGTCGGGAAGTAAAAAAGTGCAAAAATGACTTGACTATAAGGAGTGGCCTGCATCAAAGAGTAACATAATCGTCTCCCACACTTCACATGATCTCGATGCGAGCGAAGATGCTGACGAAATCTTCTTCGTTACGGCGAGCTGGCTTGAGACGATTTGTAAAAAGCTGCATGTTTCTTATAACACAAATATCAAGGTAATACCATCGTACTGAAGAAATGACAAGCCCTATCGTCATTACCCTTCCCAAATATGTAGTTCAAGCATTGAGGTGCAGAGAGCTCTAGTTCTTCCTATTTCAATTCCAGGGTGTAAACTAAGCCGGTATGAGGATAGCACGGCGTCTGAGGGTTAACAACTGACACGGATGCAAGGTAACTGTGCAACGATGGTAAAGGTATAGTCAAGAAAGTGTTTAGGTCTAGGTATGCTTTCGTTTTCAAATGATATATAAAATTATATAACTATGAAATACTATTATACCTATAAATTATAATATAAATAAATAAATAGTGCTTACAAAAGCAGCGTATAGTGCGTTATCCACAACATCCGGGTTGAATTCTATGCTAAATACAATATAGCGTTTTATTTAAACTTTTTATAACTGTTTTTTATTCATTTGTTAATGGCCAACTTTACTCAAATAATCACTTTATTTTTTACTCAAGAAACTGCGTTCAAACTTTCGCAAAAACTGTTTTTTTAATGTTGCATTTTGTGTTATTTTGCAAGATTCACATCATAATATTTAACAAATATATATCTCGCATATATCGAAAACCAGTTTGTTTGTACAGAGATTAAAAAACCGAATAGGAATGGTTTTCGTTACTATTCTAGTGGTGTTTCGTTACTATTATGATAACGTGGCCTTTGAAATACACATCTAATTACTGTAATGAATGGTTCGGTTTGTCCCTGCAAGAGCTTATTTAAACATGGTTATGCATTCCGGAATAATATTCTACAAAACGCTGTCTGCTCTGAGTTACCATTGCCATATTGAGGGCATCCAAAATCACATAAAGACCGTGATACCTGTTTTGCTCCCTAACAAACTGAACAGCAAATAACATGAATGAGCTAGTTTGATTGATATCGTCTTAGTAAACTACCAACCAGCAACTGAACTGAAGCAGCTGAAATCTGAAAAAACGTGTAAAAAAGGCTATGATTGCTCAATTTTTCTACGCAGGTACAGAGGAGATTTTCTCACTGTCTGATTGTGTTCTTCGCGATCGTCCTAAACGCCGTGTTGCGGTCTTCTTCATTGCGCAAGGAGTGATCGCATCTCAAATGGCAGAAAAGAAAAGTAGGCTCTTTTGGAAGGTGGTTGAAAGGCAACAGACATTTTTATAGCGGTAACCGAGCCCGTACCCGTATACAAGGTTGACGAGCGCTTTTGTTCATAGTTGTAAAATGGTACAAATGAGAGAAGGTAAATCGATTCTACTCGTTCGTTTGTTCTGTTCTTTATTCGTCTTATTTTTGCAGAGGTTATGGTTATTTCAGATGCACTTAATATGTAAAACATTTTAAAAAGAGGAAATTGGGGATTTCGATCTATTGATCAAACCAGATATCAAATCATCAACAGCATAATCAAAACAACAATTATTTTCGGAATATAGCATATTAGTCTATTGATTATGTTTCTAGATTTGAACAACCAGCAGTTAGTATTATTCCAAAAAAAAAACACTTAAAATGGTGAAAAAATATTCTTCTACACGCATATGTATGTTTATATATTTATATATTTCATAGAAAACATATTTATATAATTTGAATTAAATTTACTTTCCTAAAGTGGTTATCAAATTAACAGGTAAGCAAGTTATTGACAAGAACGGTAAGTTTTTTGGCATGACAAGTATGATTTGGATCTTGCTTCGATATGAGGTTACTAAATAGCCCTCTTCCGTCATAGTTTGTGAACAACGTTCTCGTCAATTTTTTTGCCAAGTATTGAACAGTTGAGCATTACAAATGGTGAACGGAATTTACAGATTTGATCGCGATCGTGCGTCGTTTGCTTTTGCGCTACAGATATTGAGCGTGATGATCGCTCTCTCGGTTGAGAGAAGATCAAGGCCAGTTTGCTGAAGTAAAACTATGCATTGAGCTGCGCACTAGTGAGGAAGGAATTTGATACGCTGTTTAGATGATTTAAGGTGCGAACCAATGCGCAAAAGGTCAATATTTGCGTTGAAAAATGTTCGAATAAAGTTTTCATTCACAAATTGAAATTTTTCTTTGAAAAACGAAACTGATATTGTAAGTCATTGCCAATAGGCCAAATAATCTTAATCGTTTACCTTTGGGTCAATAGCTTCCTCACTAGTTTTTTAAAAAAGATTGTATTATGTGTAATTTCGAAAATCTTTAGCAATAATATAATGAACATTTATTATGAAACATAAATTAATGAAAATGATTTTGACTTTTGCACAAGGATTCGTTATCGTCTATCATGACCACAGTGCGAAGTAAAAAAATCCGGACTAGCAAGCTATTCGGAAATATTGTATTATGGAGCATTTAAATATTGTATAATTCAGGTCTTCTTCTTCTTTACTGGCCGCTTACTATTGAGCACGTCGTAATGACATGGCCTACTTTGCTACTGTTAAACAATTGTTGTTAAACAAGTATCAACGTTACAAAAGCCTAATCAATGTTTTCAAGTTGTAGAAAAAAAAATTTTGCCACAATATAACGTGTATGTAATATAAATTTAGAAGGCTTTGTTAAACATATACATGCTTATTGCATTGAAAAAGTTTACCTACTTGAAAAAAAATTAAACAAGGCTACTGATTTATTGAAAATTAGTTGAAAATTTTTGAAACGAATTTTTAAATTGAACATATTTAATGCTAGCAAACGACAACAAGCCTAATAAGTAAAAAAAAGTTTATTCTATATGCTTATTACAATTAGAAACATATCTATTGATTGGAATTTAAAAACTAAAGGAAGTGTAAGAAAGATAAGTAAGAAATTGAAATATAAACTTGCTCAAAGATAGTTTCCAGTTATTGAACTATTCTTATTTTGCAAAAATAAAATGCAAAAAATCGATATGATGTATTACATGACAAACATTAACAAAAATAAATAAATAAAAATAATAAAAAAATAAATAAGATTGAGAAAGCTAAAAAGATAAAATGAATTCAGTAGATTGTTTTTAGGATTTCATCTTTTGGTTATTGGTTCAAAAGTTTAAGAAGGATAAAATTCTTTCAAGAAAAAGATTCGAGCTAGAGAAGATACTTTTATACTGCTGAGTGGTGTTTCAACCAATATGCTAGTACAAAGGCCTCCCGTTAAGGTAGTCACGATTTGTGTATCTTTTCACCATTCTAAATGCCACAAAGCTTGTTAAGGCATCACATTGCACTTGAAACGTAGTAGTAGCTCGTCTGCTGATCTACATACAACAGAACATTTGATTATCAAATGGAAGAGATTAAACAAAAGGATCGATATTAAAAAAAATAATCTGTAAGAAAATAATGACAATTGATAATTTTGTAGCAAGTCACATAACATATTAACAGCTCCATCAAAAAAATTGGAGATTGGTGTTTATGTTGCAAAAACTACTATATCTTGAAATATTTATTTTCAGTAATATCGACACCACAACTTTGAATCAATTTCAGCAATATCAATAGCTTCATAATTCAGCAAATTTGGAAACACAAGCCAAGTTCCTTTCACCTCCTGCAAAATAATGTTTCTTGCATATAACCACATATATAGTATTCAAAAAACAATCACTTGCGTTAATGGCCTGTCTACTTTTTATATTCGCAAGCAGAGTTACCATGCGGTCAAGGCCAAATATCTTTATTATTTCCTTCATATTTTGTGCAAAACATAAAACGAAAAATGGCCTTATTGACCGTCAAAAAATTATATTTAGATGTTTTTATATATTTTATATCGAAGCCATAAAAATTGGTTACAATAAGCTCAAAATCGCCACATAGGTTTTTGTGCGTACGATATTTTAGGAAAAGATAAGACACAAATTTAAGCGGGTTCTTCAAGCGAAACGTAGTTTTGTCTGAGTATTATAACATGTTTTATAAAAAACAGTGTGCTAATGGGTTTAAGATAATGCTATGAAGCTTTAACATAATAAACATGATTATAATTCAGATATATTATCAAAAAACATGAATTTCCACCATTCCTCCAGTATTCGCATACACGAAGGATAGGCCTCGAGTAACATTGAATTGCAATTAAAGATTATAAAAGTAACACTCGTAATTATTATACGCATATGTTATACTAATATTAGACAATTGAGAGCAAAAAGAGTAGAAAAGTAGACTGACACTATATAATGTTTTCATATTAACGAATTATCATCAAATCGTACCAGTTTGTTACTAACAAATTGTATCACGAATGCTCTCGATGGCGGCATCGATGCAGCATGTGTTCATTGTGCTTCGGAATAATCTAGTGCTGAGTACTCTCTGGTAGTTTCCTTTCAAAGCTACCACTTGCCACTACTGGCAAGCTTATATGTCTAGTGAACTGCACCTGCTCTGGTTCATTTCACTTGCACATCACCTGCACTAAGTTACCGTGAAGTAGCTCACAACAAACAAGTCACAGTAGCACATCTTTTATCGCTGTATGCAACAATAAGCTAACACTTGAAAAGTTTCGAGACTGTATGAAACGAGATCTTTCATTTCCCTTCCACTTTGTTGTGAATGAATGGTACCGTCAGAAATTGATTTTCGACGAGTTTTTCTCACGATATATATTTTCTCATCTACACAACCAGGTATGTCGGAGTGTGCGAGTACCCTCTCTCAGATCTCAACCCACCTTCGCTAGAAATAAAGCCTTTCACGAATGTGTACTGCAATGAGTGGTGGAGAATTGATGCTGTGAGACGGTGGAGATGGAAACGTAATTACTACCATCATATTAGCAGATGATCTTCGGTAAAGATGGTACACTACACATTGTATTTGAGTTAATCTCACACAAAGACACCGGTTGGTGTGGCGAGTACTTTTTGTGTTCATCGGTTTTGGTGTTTTTGTGAGTCCAGGAATAACCATTTCAAATCAAGGTAGTTGTTCAGAAGAGGAAAAATCCGCATACACGGATTTGATCTGAAAACATCAGAGGGGCATCAGAATGGTGGCTCTTTCGGATGCGCTGTTTGCATAAAGGCTAGCCACATTGTTGATGAGACCAATAGTCTCCTACAGAAGTTGATCGTGTTCACATCCGACATATCTAAACGCTGCAACGTTAGTGTAATAAGCATTTCTCGTCTTGAAAATACTCCTTGAGACTCAGTTCTATTCAGTTTAGTGCTTACGATACCGTTTAACCAGCACGCGATACAATCATGTTTAAAGTGGTGAGTAGTGTTAAAGCAAAGTTTGAATAGAACGTACGATTTAAACCAATTGAATATGCTGTTTAAATCTTTATCCAGTTGCAAAATGCAGATTTAGTAGAAAAAGGTGTCTAATTGAAGCACCGGCCATAAAATGGTTGTTGTGTTCTTACACACAAGAAAGCATTCTTAAATAGATATTATTTGATGTTAGCGTTTGATTTTAAACATAGCATAACAATCTTTATTTTAAATCGCATCAGATATTCCATACCAAATCATATTTTCAAACAATAGTGTGTATTAGTGAGAGCGTCTCAGGCAATAAACAGTTGCAATAGGTTATTACGTTTAACGTAACGAAGATGTTAACAATAGAGTTAAAAACTAAAAATGTTTAGAATATTCGGAACTGTATTAGTAAAGTGATAAACATGAAGAAAAATCATCAATTGAATATGTGTCAAAAATGTATAATACTGAAGGCTTGTCGCAGGTTTTGAAAAATTGTAGTTGCGACAATGTATACTTATTGGCGAGATAAATCATAAGACAAACTTGTTGCATGGATTACCTCCTATGAAACTATTATCAGAACGAGTTAAAACGTGATAAAACACAAAAATTAAAAACATTCTTTGGTTATATATTAAGACTGTCAATTAGTAAAAAACACATTTCAAAACATATTTACCAATGGTTTTGATCAAAATATTTTAATGCCGATGGAGTAAAATACAAAAACGGGTTTTTTTAAAAGTAACTGATGTAAAAAAATTTGCCAAAAAGCAAGCAAACAAGTTAATATCAAAAAAGAATGGATCACTTCGTTTATTACTTGTGTATTTTTAATAATCTAAAATAATCTTTTAATAATCTAAAACAAAGTTAAATATATATCTATATTTATATATATATATATATATATATATATATATATATATATATATATATATATATATATATATACAAATATATATATGTGTATATATATATATATATATATATATAATATATGTATACATATGTGTATACATATATATAAATATATATATATATATATATATATATATATATATATATATATATATATATATATATATATATATATATATATATATATATATATATATATATATATATATATATATATATATATATATATTTAAATTGTACTTTATATTTTCAGGATTTTATTTTGTAAGATTCAAATTAGAAGTTTTCCCTTTTATTTTTTGTATGTTTGGCGCTTGACTTTTTTATCATGCACATTCTACATTTATTCATTGCTTTTTTGCGTTCAGAATATGATCACAGTTTTCTGGCTTTTGCTATGTCATTCGCAGAGACTTACGGTTTGTGTAGTTCTAGTGATTGTGGAATGCTCACTGGCCCAAAACAACCAATATCTCCCTCCGGACAAAGGTTATGCGTATGATAAACCGAATCAACCGTTCCCTTCATCGCCTCAGCCGCAAAACGTTCCTCGACCTCAACCTACACCTGGGCGTCCTGCTCCGTCGTACGGACCACCAACCGGTCAAGATGATGTAAATTGAACTGCTTGAGTAAAATGAAATCTTGCGAAATAAAATTCTTCCTGCATATTTTCTACACAGCATCATCATGAGCCCGGGATGCCATTTGATTTTCAGTATAACGTGAACGATATAGAAACTCAGAACGATTACTCTCATAAGGCAGTAAGTGATGGTGATGTTACTCGTGGCGAATACCGCGTTCATCTTCCAGATGGACGGATGCAGATAGTGCGCTACACTGCTGATTGGAAGAATGGTTACAATGCCGAAGTGTGTTTCAAATGCAATTCCTGGCGAGGTTGAAATTAAACCATTACTTACTTAATTAACTGCAGGTTTCCTACGAAGGAGAAGCTAAATATCCTGAAGGACCAGGCCAAGGAGGAGCAAATGCAGGTGGCTACAAATATTAGACAACGGTTACAATTTTTTTATGGGCTATTGGGCTCGAACCCGTCTTTAGACATGTTGCTGATTCTCGCGTCAGATAAGACTACATATTTTTTCATGTGAAGTTTGTAATATAAATGAGAAACATTATAACTGAAATATTATTAAGTAAACGTTAAATAAGATCTTCAGTCGTTGACAACATTCAAACAAAAGTCAAATCCTTATTACAGTAGAAGCTTGTTACAGAAGAGCTTATTTGTTTTACCACATTCATGTCTAGTAACAAAATGCATTCTTCATTCAATATTCCTGTTTGAATGTTACATATGATGTTTCCTCCTTATAGTTAATCCTATAAGTCAATTAGAATAATTGCAATATACTAAGTGTGCCAACTTGTTTCTAATGGTCAACTTATTTCCCATATGCTTTAGGTACAGACCAATAGATCAAGTAACTGGCATATTGTACAACAAATCCACAATATTTTATGAGAACGTCATACCGTAATAAAAAACCTTATATCTATGCTTGATTACTATTTGACACTTATAAACGTCTCAGAGATCTTAATTTTTTTTTATTACCATAAATTAACTAAAATTAGGTTTACACTACGAACCGCAATTATATGAACTTACAAGAATCAAAATAATTTGACACTATCAAAATGTAGTTTGCTGTAAAAAAAGTAAAGCTTTCCATTCCATTTAATCTTCTTTGCTACAATATGAAATTTCTGGATATAATAAAAATGACGTTCGATTGATCTGCAAATTGGCATATACGCTTTTCTGTACTCTATAGAAAGAGTGATGAAGTTTCAGCTGTAGTGATGGGATGCTGATGCTAAGAGGAGCTCTACTGCCCCATTTGCGAAAATATGGGAAAAAATCTTATTCAACTGACTTAACTGAATTTGTTAACAGAAGTGCTTTATTTTACTCGCTGCGAGAAAAAAACGGATATCAGATCACTAAAATATCGAAAAAAATCGCACATAGATATAAATGATATCCAATTGGAGTACACTTAGCAGATATGTTTTGTCACACTCTGTAAATCAAGTTTCAGTCGTCGTTTTTTTATTCCCATACGAAAGTGTTCCCTTCTAATTCTCCTCTTTAAAAAATAAAATAAAAAATATAAAAATAGGAATAACAAGCCGTTCTCCGGTGGGGGGCAAAGGTGTGTTCACATTCAAATCCCTTTGGATATTAAAAATAAAATAATTGGTAATAAATATAAACAAAGATACGCATTCACCACAGAACCCGATCTTGATTTTGAACAACTTTACAATGCTCTAGCCACACTGAACATGAACGTTGTAGCACTGTATGATGGATGGTAAGAGGTTTGATGGTTATGGCACGATGGTGTGCTTAGTTGGGGTGGTAATGAGCGCTCTGACATATCTAATAGCTGCTTCAGCCGGCACCATAAGCTCGGAACGGATTTCGAACCATTTGAAACGAATGAAAAGAACCCATGGTACCCAGCGGAACTAATGTGACAAAACGTTGGTTAACAAAGTCTACAAGAGAGTACTATTACCTTAAAATGTTCATGGCTTTATGAGCGTCCTTTAAAGTGGTCGACAAGACTAAGAAAATACAGTGTGTGAAATCCCAACCTACCACCAAATCAGGAAAACATCAAATTTTTCGTTTTGACGACAAGCACCTGAACGTATAAACTGAGCATACCAAAAAAAGGAAACAATGGTATAAAAAGAAAGCATGCACAGAGAGATATATACGGTTGGTACTAGAAGAAAAACAACAACAATCTACGACGTTAGAAAAAACAATATGTTCCTGAAAAAAGTTTTATCAAGAGAATGGTAATCTGATCAGTTACCATCGAGAGTTGCTCTCACAAATTCCCGATTCGGATTCATCGAGAGTTGCTTATTAATGAATCACGATATGCTATTATATCAGCATTATAACATCAATTTCATTAAATTGTTAAAGATAGAGAATTGATGCCTTGCTGTAACAATCATGACGTTATCAACTGCAAAATTAAAAAAATACCACAATCCTATGCCCAACATATATGCCAGGGAACGGTGGATGAAATAAAAGATGGACTTGGCTGTCTTCTTTTAAACCTAGCGCAAAAACCAAAGTTATTTTGGCACCCCCAGCGGGCCTACTAACAAATTATAATGTAAATCTACATAGGGGTGACGTACAAATAGGTGCGCATACCTTCGAAGTCGTCCAAAACTTCAACTATCTTGGGTAAAAAGTCAGAAACAGCAATAGCATTGACGTTGAATTAAACTCCAGGGCGCCGGCTGCCAACTTGATATAATAACTTGTAATATTTTTTTAAATTCATGTGTGCGTTAAAATCATCACATATAGCATAAGAAAAACTAGCTGATAAACCCGATTTCATTCGGGTCGACGTAATTTGAGGAAAAATATTGTTTTTTCTTAATTAGTTGTATTCATTCTATAAACGTTATTCCTAGCTTCGGCTTTGAAGGTAATTTCAATCAATTCATCTCTCTCTGTTCCTCTTGACATATCCCTTCCAATCGGTTGTACCTGGCTTTTTCAAAATATCATTCACTCCTTTATAACAAATCGAGCCTTTTAACCATCTTAGCTATCAAGAAAAGGATTATTTATATAAAATCCTTTCTTCTCTTGTTGTTTCATTACTGCCATTTCGCTTCATGATCTTCGTTTCGTTTGATCAACCCGTTCTTACCCACAAATTTTCTGCTTAATACAACTGATATTAATACTGCTTATACAATTTGTTAAGGCGTACATGAAAAGTTGTTGTTAAATTAGACGATATTTGTTACTTTGGTCATTTTTTTTTCAATATTCCGAACAGGGATTGTATGCCCTCTCACGCATTTGTCTCCAACCGGGAGAGCTGCAACGTCCCATTCTAATTTTTCAGTAAATATGGACATTTTGAAGAATTTGCCTCAATTCATTTAAATCATACATGATTGCTATGCTTGACAATATTTTCCAATACTCTAATAGGAAGAGCTCGTATGGGAGCTCTTGTTTTAAAAATTTTGTGTAAACAGAATCATCCTCACCTAAAATCATCCGGACCAAGCTTTATTGCTATGACTGAATTATTTTCTTGGTAATACAGACAGCAGGTTCTTTGGAAACCTCCCTTTGTTTCCCACTGGCGTAAATAAATCTTCGTCGCGTTATGAATAGGAAGAAGCATTTGTAGCGTGTTTCAATCAAATTGGAAGCCATGTGTATTTTTCAATAACTTTTCTGTGTTTGGTAGAGGGAGAGGGACAACCATTTACTTATCCACTTGTAGAACTGAAATTTAGAAAGTCTTTGTATTAAGTGATAAAATTGTAGTTGATTTCGACGACATATGTACTTCAAGGTGATATTTTATGATTTGTTAAACGGGGGGGGGGGGGGTGAAAGCCCCCCTTTGTTTTTCATTGAGGAGGCTGAAATTTTGCCAATATTTGTTTAAAGTAATGAAACATCTATGTACAAAATTTCAGCGAAATCGGGCGTCATCTATAATTTTAAGCGGATAATATTCATTTTTTAAAGGGGGGGTTTGTATGGGAGCCCACCTTTGTTCCCCATTGAGGAGGCTGAAATTTTGCCAATGTTAATTTTAAGTAATGAAACGTTTATGCACCAAATTTCAGACAAATCTAGCGCCATCTATAATGTTAAGCGGATAATATTCTTTTTTTGAAGGGGGGGTTTGTGTGGGAGCCCCCCTTTGTTCCCCATTGAGATAGCTCAAATTTTGCGACTATTAGTTTTTAGTAATTGAAAATTTGCCAGTATTTGTTTAAAGTAATGAAACATTTATGTACCAAATTTCAGCTAAATCGGGCATCATTTGCATTTTTAAATGAATAGTCGTGAATTGGGGTTATATGGGAGCCTCCCTTTTGGGGGGCTCTAAAAAAATAAAAAAATCAAATGCCTGAATCCAAGGCCATCATACACCTATGTACCAAGTTTGGTGCGAATCGGTTCAGTAGAAACCCCATTGAAGCGCACGCATAGGAACAAATATATATATATATATATATATATATATATATATATATATATATATATATATATATATATATATATATATATATATATATATATATATATATATATATATATATATATATATATACATACATATATTTATATATAAATATATATATATATATATATATATATATATATATATATATATATATATATATATATATATACATATATATATATATATATATATATATATATATATATATATATATATATATATATATATATATATATATATATATATATATATATATATATATATATATATATATATATATATATATATATATATAAATACATACAAACATTCATTTTTATTTATAAGATATATATTAAAAAATATATTTTACGCCCAGTGATGCATTAGAGTACGAAAGCAAGTAATAAGGTTTAGATAAATTACTCGATATATTAAAAATACTTTAAAGTAAAACATCGTAAAGTATATTCAATGTTTTTAAAGTATATTGATCGTGCCTTTATGTGATTGTTTGCGATCGTGCCAAACTGTGAATACTGTCCCCATGTATTTTTAAGTATAATATTGTAAATTAAAGTTTTCACGCAGTAGTCCAAGTTGTGCTTATTTTCTTTTTCAACATTTCTATTTTTCAACATTTTTATGGACCTATTCATTCGTGGTTGTTTAAATTTTTTTTTGCTTTATTATTAAAAATAATAAAAAAAGAAAAATATTAAAAAAGAAATATTCGGTTTCTGCGCGGTCAAGACCAATTACTTGCGTCCACAAGGTTTTCCGTGTTGCATGTAAATATAGATACGCAATACGCTTCTCGTCTGTTCTGGTGATAACATCTACGATGTAGATTATGTACAAATTTAATTTATTAAGTTCATTCACCATCTTTTCAAAATAAATAATGATCACCTTGGTCAACTTGAACTTTCAATTGATTGAAACCCAAAAACTATGACAGCTAAAAATCTTACTTTTTCAATCTCAATTATGTTCTCACTCATTTGGAAAAATATATGATTCAGGATGTTTAAATTTCATCGGTTAGGTCCACCTTAGTCAATATTACTGTAGCAAATTTGTGAAGCATAGCAGTTACTTTCTTGGCTCCCCATGACATGGTGCGATTAATTTTAAGATAAATGTAATATTTCTTTGATCAATCTTTTAAATCTTATAATCATTTTAAAAATTAGTTCAGTTAACGTTTTAAATAATATATTATGCTTTATATAATATGAGTAAACTATTGCAGTGTGTTTAGACATTGCAGATATTGAATGCAATAAAGCTTGCAAAACTCTACTTAACTGAAAAAGTAAACTAGCTATCAAATAATAAGCTGTTGCCGGAAAACAAGATCCAATGAAACAATTCATGCCACATTTTATATATATATATATATATATATATATATATATATATATATATATATATATATATATATATATATATACATATATATATATATATATATATATATATATATATATATATATATATATATATACATGTATACATACATTTATCAAAAACTTACCTACATATTCTAAACAAAAAAAAAGTGCAAGCTCATTCATGCAAACTTACATTATTCTATGTCAAACGTGTAGATTGAAAGTGATTTGCAATCATGAATGTTTAGCACCTAATCTTTTACATTAATCGCCATGCAATCACCAGATCGAAACTTGCTGATTTGCTTTTCGTAATCGAAACGTGGTATGTCCAACGACGATTATTTGCGCTATATCGTTACCATTCTATCAACGGTTTACTGAGAAGAATTGGCTAATGTTCTCGTCAATGAGCCACTATCACCACCAAACATTGCGAGAGCGCTTCTTCGCTAATGAGGGCACCGGGAAGGATGTATCTAGTGTTTAGTTTGCTCTTTATATCATTTGAAGAAGATCAATTGACAATCATTGCATTGCATACTAGAGAGAGGTAGGGAAATGGAACGAAAATTTCATATAAATAGTTTGGAGTTAAGCATCGGGTGATCAGTGTACGGATCAGAGTCTTCGTGAAAGGAAATACATCGAATAGAATTGTTGGACTTGAACTGTATTTACATTTACAGTATAGTGCATTTACGGCATAATAGAAGAAGAGAAGTGAACAGAACAAAAGAAAAATAGGTTTACTGGCGATAAGTTTTTTTCATTTGAAAATCACACGGCTAGAGTTTTTAGTGAAGCACATGAATTTTCTGACAAATTCATTTATTACGTAAATAACAGATTAATCAAACTAGCATAAAGTTCCAGAGTTTAGACATGCTGAAATTATTTAAAAGATCCCGATCCCAGACGGTAAGGGATGTATTTTATAAATAAAATATTAAAAATATATTTTTTCACATATTTTTTATCATCAATTCATAATTGATAAAAATGTTTTAAAATTTAACAACATTATAACATTCAAAAACATTAACATTTAATGCAAAAGTTTAAACATTATCAATTGTAAAAATGTTGCTTCCAGTCAAATCTTTCAAAAATATTCCAATCCATAGACACATTTAAAAGCTTTCTCAATGTCTTGAATCATTAAGCTCACGATGGTGTAAAGCTTTTGGCACAAAAGCTCATACGATTTTAAGCTTTGGTATAATCATGATCTTTGCTTAAAGCGATCAGATAAATTACAAAAGTATAAACCAAATGTTCAATTAATAAAAATGCAACTAGCTAATTGTTATGTGTGTTGCAACGATTTAAAAAAATCTAATTCGTTTCATTGGGGCAATTTGATATAGCATTAATTTACTAGAGTTCTTTTGCCCTATCTTGTTAAAGTCTAACATTTTCGGTTTTTTTAATTGTAGCTTTGCTGCTGGTTTGTGTTGAACTTATTGCTAATAAACGTCAACGCGGAAGCTCCAGTCAATTCATATTTACCACCAACGCATAGCCACGGTCACAATGGTGACGGTGGTCACCACGAAGATCATCACGCAGATTTAGTACCGCCATCCAGCAGCTATGGTACACCCGATTCAAGTTATGGTCCTCCTCACCATCAATCCGGTTTTCATCCAGATCATCATGAGTATGAAGATCATCATGATCAACATGGGACTCATGATGATAGTGGATCGTTTGAAAATGTAAATATTCGTTATTTTATTAAATTTTCTTATTCATATTTATTATTATTTGGCCATTCAGTTTCAACAGGCCACTGTAATAATCACGCTCACAAATTCAAATAGAGGGCACGTAAATACTTTTTCCACTGTTCAACTGTTCACTGTACATTTGGGAAAACTATCCAGTTGATCAAATTCCTTGAAGTAATTTGTCTTCTGTATGAACGTTTCGATCAGAAAAAAGCTGTTTAGGTCTTAAAATCCTACAAAATGACAAAATAGCTTGTTTAAAATAGAAGAAGAGTCGATATAGTAGTTTAATTTTTTCGAAAAGTAATTTAAACACATAAACAAATAGCAATTTCTCTCGTGTGTGTCCTGGAGATGCTAAATTGAATGGCTAGTATCTCGGTTTATAATGACATCTCACATATTCTCATAATTATATATTATATTTAAATAAGTTCTAATCAATTTGCTTTTAAACTAATCAACTAAACTAAACTACAGGAGCCAGCAAAGTATGAATTTAGCTACGAAGTTGACAACGATGATGCTGATCTTTCGTTTGGACATGAGGAAATGCGAGATGGAGATTATACCACTGGAAAGTACAACGTGTTGCTTCCCGATGGGCGACGGCAGGTAATAGTTGAAATGAGAATGAGAAGTTCGATGTGGTTTAGATTATGAAATATTTCATCAATTATCAATTCGATGTTACTATTAGATTGTTGAGTATGAGGCTGATCATAAAGGATATCGACCAAAAATTACCTATGAAGGAGGGGACGAGCATCCTCATCACCATGATCACCCTCATGAGCACGGTCACGGGCACGAGCACGGTCACAACGGATACGCGAAGGAAACTCCTCACACACAACTTGGTTATCCAAGGGAGTCTCATCATGGAGACTTGGAGCATAATGGTATTGCTCACGGCGCTAATGAGTACGATTCGCATTCTCATGACAACGGACACAGCCGATCTGATCATGGCATTCACGATGGACACCGAGGCTATGATAATAATGCTCATGAATACCACAGTAACGGTAATGGTCATGAACATGGGCATGGGCATATTGCTCATAATGGACAAAACGGATTTCAAAACAACGGGCACCATCGAAGACGCAGCAGCAATTCAAACCATCACCATCATTCGGTAGCTCACCAAAGTAGCGACTTTCGTTACCACAATGGTTTTAAGAACTTTAACATACGCAAGAACGTGAACGATAATTGATTTAGAGTTTTACAACAGGCACCATCGAAACAGAGCATAGCAACGATATTAAAAGCTTCTTATTTTAGCGTTTTCGCTAAATAGCATATTCGTTAACAAAATCGTCAACAGACGATCATTAATGTAAACGTGAACAGGCATAAAATGACATAATAGTACCCAAATGTAGTGGTTTATAGATATTCAAATATGCAATATATTCATTCTAATGAGATGTTGGTTTAAAATTAATTATTATTTTCTGATTTTTTCGATCCGCGTTTTGTTCTTCATTCTGGAAAAAAGATGATCTTTAAATTTTGTGTGAATTGTTGTTCCAACATCCAACATTGTTGTTGATACCAACGAAAATATTCGTTTTTGAATTGTTGTTCATACCAATTAAAATATTCATATTTTATAACTGAGTCAATACTGCATAAGCTTGAAAGAGAATAGAATATCTGAAGCGTCACCTAAATTAAAGATCAGCAATTCTTGAAAATGTTTTGAATGTATATCGTGATTTATTTGCAAAATTATTCATTGTTTATTACATACAAAATTACAGCAATATTTTTCAACTCGGTGATAGCACAGTCATTCGTTCATTCTCTTTAAGCCGTTCAAGTTTGGTATTCATTCTAACCACTCTCAGTGTCCAAGTCCAAGTTTGATGTATTCAGGATCCGTATTTATTGTGTAAAAATATTTCGAATATATAAACATGAAATAATTGATCATTTATAACAGACCCGTTGGTGACGAATTTCACACGGACAATAAACAGTTTTCGAGTACGTTATGCTAAAAAACAAATTTCTTAGAAGATTGAAAGAAATTATATTGGTGTAAAAGTTGTAACAGTAGGCATTCAACTTACGTTTAAGATTAAAATATTCGCCACGCAAATCTAAAGTCTACGTCGCAAATCTGTTTGGAATTCTAGGGAGCTGATTGTTGACGTTCCGAAAATTGGGTTAAAACTGCACCTATTGACGTCAAATCATTCATTATTGGTCCGGTCAAATCATTAAATGTTAAATATGTATCTATACATATATATATATATATATATATATATAAATATATATATATATATATATATATATATATATATATATATATATATATATATATATATATATATATATATGGCTATATATTTATATATATATACGCAAAAATATTATCTTTTCCGATCTGCTGCTAAACCACTACATTTGGGTACTATTATGTCATTTTATGCCTGTTCATGTTTACATTAATGATCGTCTGTTGATATATATATATATATATATATATATATATATATATATATATATATATATATATATATATATATATATATATATATATATATATATATATATATATATATGTACATATATGTATTAATGGATTTAGTCAAGATTGTACATTTGAAGAGGATTCCTTGTGTACCAAGATACGTACGAAGTTAAATATGTATGTCGTTCTATACGATTATACGTTATAATATTTTTTCGTGACAAAACACGGGATACACGTAATCTAAGGATCGGGAAGCAAGGAATGAATCCGTATATTTAACGCAACTTACTTGCACACCGTTTCTTGCGCTTTTCGATCCGAATTGGCAAATCCAAAATGAAAATCTTATATTATTATTTGCATAAAATACATCATTATTATGATTGATCATCGCCAAGTCTACATCAACAAGTCATCTACAAATCGCACATTTTAAATTTCTCTTCGTGATGGTTCTTTTAATTAATGCAATGAAAAAACAAAATATATCATACGAATCAAAAGGACTATTATAAATCATTTGTTGTTGATACTATTTACGTGATTTGAATTATGACTTTCACAATAAAAACAATGTTTTTACACATTATAATCGTAAAATAATTTTTATTGTTGATTATTGTTAAAATGTTTTTCTAATTGGTTAATATCTGCAAAACCACAGTTTCCATTGTAGCTTGTTGAGAGTTTCCGTAATCAGCTTCTGCTTTTTCTTTTTAGTTTTTTTTTCCTTTCTTTTTCTTAATCTTGTTTTAACAACATGTTTGTACTTAAAAGCGCTGAGTAATTACATGCAATAGAACTGAAGCAACATAACATTTAACAATAGTAAACATGATGATGTTGGCATTATTAATACAACATAAAATTTAGTATGAAAAATGATATTTGATTTCTATCTTTTAAAATTCTTAGAGAACAGATTCACCAACTATTCTATTTGTCCTACGCAACTGATTGATTTGTACAATATTTGTAAGTTAACTCGTTAAAGACATCCAGCGCCGTTTATTATTATTTTCAACCAAATCAGAGAACGTTGTTAAAATTCTAGCCTTGACCCGAACAATTCCATTTTTGGTCGAATTATACTTTTACTCCTCAAATTGCGTCATAAACTTGTGAACGGTCTTAATGCACGAGCATAAGCAAGCGTTACGTTTGCTAATAAAGCGACAAGGGTAATAAAGATACTTTCATTTTTTTTAAATACCTTTCAAACAAATACAGTTTGAAAAGCGTAACAAAATATCTTCTATGTGTTTACATTCAGAAACAACATAATCAAAGAACATAGGCTCTTTTGTATTTGGTTGATAGAAGTCAAAGGAAAAATAACCTTCGGTACCTGATGATTTTTTGCTTCATCGTTAGATAGCATTGTATTGATTGAAGTCCCCTACGCTGGCAGACTCAATTATATATGCATTAATGAACCGATTTACACTTGCCAATCAATTGATGATTTCTATCAGTAAATAACTTAACATATATCTACAGATCTAAGCGAAAAAATGAAAATATGTTTTATTTTTCATTTATTTCAAGTTACACGGGGTATTCCATAGAACCATATGGCATAGATATTTCATACATATAAAAAAAATATGTGTTTGTTTAGGACAATTTGCATTTTCATATTTTATATGGCATTTCAAAGGATTTGAAAATTTCGGTATCAGTTTGCTTTACTGTTTCTGAATTAAGTTTCAATACGAGATAATTTTGAAAGATTGTTTGTTTAATTATGGAAAAAAACGTCAAATTCGGTTAAAGGTAATTTCATACGAAGGAATAATCAATTATGGAAGAAAAGCAGCCAATATCACTTTGGAAAAAATAAAAGTAAAATGTATATGATCCATCAAAATGTGACTATTTCCTCCGCGTGGGAAAAATTTACTTTTGCTCAAACAACTAAGCATCAAAATGGAATTAATTGAAGGTTGCGCGGTGATGATTTTCGAACGTAAATGTCAGATTGCACATATTTTGAAAGAAGCTTTAAATTGAGAGCGGCGGCGATCTCTTTTTTCATTACGTTGGTTTTTTCAAGTGGTTTTAGTAGTGTAAGATTTCATAAATACTATTCAGTTCTTATAGACTAATTTTATGATAATAATTATAAACATAAATATATGATGCTTTTGCTCTTTTAAAATTTTTTAAACGTAGGTCAAATGGCAAGCCTCGTACATTTTCGATGCTACCCTATGATAACAATTAGCTCGATCGATAAATTTGATAACATTCTTAATCGAAGACAAATATCTTCAACGAAAAACAATCATTTAGACCAGGGGTCTAAAAACTACGGCCCTTCTCGTGCGGCCCGCAAAGCTTTCGGTTTGATTTTGATTTCTTACCATTATTTTGTTAACAACTATAAAACTATTCAGCAAAATATACATTGTTTCTGGGATCTATTTCTGATCTCTTGTCTAGCACCATTGTGCAATGCATAAAGAGTAATTTCAGTTCAGAGTCCAATATTATTTTTGCAGAGATGAACTATGATTGGCCCTCAGCTGCGACTATTCCACTCAATGCGGCCCACCATCAAAAAAGTTTGGAGACCCCTGATTTAGACGAACGAACGTACAACATAACATTGTTGATCGACGACAAATATCTTCAACGAGTTATCGAAAACAATCCAACATTTCAAAAATTTCACATTTATCTAATGAGTAACATCATATAGATTAAAACAAATGTTCTCTCCGTATTTTACTTTAACCGTATTGATTACATACTTTTCTCATTCGATTTCATTACTACAAAAACCAATTTACTTACGACAATGCAATCAAGAAAGTTGTTAAGTTTTAATAAAAAGTTTGGTGTAAAAAAAATCAATCAAGTCGTGTTTGGAATGAAAAATATAGAAACCCAAAATCATTAGCCAATCCCAATCGTCTCCAAGTATAATTGTCAGCAAGTGTTGCTTATTTGATGCAGTTTTAGCTCTAAATTATTTTCTGCGATTTTTTTTTACTCTATTGTAGAGCTGATTGGGACAGTTTATTATTGCCGGTAACCTCCGCCACAAATATACGTGGGAGCAAATACCTTCCTCCGAGCACAAGTTAAAGTGATTACTGCAAAGCACAACCACGGTCAAGCTATATTTGAGTTGCAGTCGCAAAACGCGTTCCCTTTCGTTTGTCGCTTAACATAGCGAGGTAAAGCAGCATTTTTCGTACACTTTGCGGCTAACCTACCCTACATTCACCCTGTCTTGCAATTCTTAAAAGATTCATTATGTGGTTCAATCAGAATAACAATTTGAAGTTAACTATGCGATCTGGACTGCTTGGCTGATTCCGTTGGTCCAGATCGGCAATGAAAATGTTTAAAACATGTTTGATAATTGAAAATACTCTGAGGTATTATGAGTCATTAACTCAATCAAGCATGTATGGAATTATAATTTATTCTAAAATTAAAATTCCAACAAACATGAATATTGAACAACTTGAACTCGTATAATTAAAAATTTAATATATGACTTTAAGACACTCTAAAAAAACAGATTTTTAAGCATCTCAAGATGTATTTTTATTTGAATTTATCAGACTTTTTGATGACATTTTAATTTTTAATGAAAGAAAGTTTTATGAAATCTTTTTTTGTATATATTTTTGTTATTTTCAAACCAGAATGCTAGATGATAATAACAATTTAAACCGCCTTCTGATTTATTACATCATTAGAATTACAGAATTCAAGCTTCCACAATGTAATCCATAAGATGCACATTTATAAGTTTTGAGTTTTTTTATAATGTTGACAATCTATTTGATCAGTACACAACTATGGAAAATAGATGAACCAAATCGTTTCTAATGAAAGTACACTCTTTAAATTTGGATAGGCTACTAAGTTCAAATTAAAGGAGTTATGATCAAGATTTTTGTATAAAAAGTGTATTGAAATCCTATATCAAAGGCATAAGTTTTTTTACCTGTACAAGATACCAATTTCGGATATTTCTTAGCACTAAAATAAGACTCTTCTTTAGTCGTTATGAGCATATAAACATTTGTAAAGCTGTTTGTTTCTATTCTTATTTTGCATTGTTCTGTTTTTGAAAAATCATCAACGGCACAAGCAATGGATAAATAAAACATTACATAATTGTTGTTATTATAGTATCAAAACCAAATAGCTCAACAAATTTGACATAAAATATAAATCAGTTATTTAAGTTTACTATTTTGGAGAGTAAAGACAATAAAAATTGAATAAAAAATATGCCCGTTACGAAATCTAGACCAGTACTGAATTTGCACCTTAAAGAGACCATAGAACGTGACCCTCAAAAAAGTGGAAGACATATGGGTGAACTTGAAACACATCATGACCTTACAAGCGTAGGTACAATTTGTGAGCTGCATTAAGTGTTTGGTACACAGCCAGTCTCCTTTTACTTGTTTTCATCATCTTGTCGATTGGACATCTGCTTGGTTGAATGTAAGTTGAACGATGATATGATAAGTGAACGGTAGTGGTAATCAATCGAAAAGGCAGAAAATTCACAATTTGAGTTGAATGATCAGTGTTTTCAACGGCCAATGTCACTTGCTTCGTGTACAACCAGATATATATATATATATATATATATATATATATATATATATATATATATATATATATATACATA
>NC_071291.1:48549920-48555868 GCF_943737925.1 Anopheles nili | reverse complement strand
GCTGGTGGTATTTTTACATAATTCTACAAAACCACGTGATAGTTAGTTCTCGGATCAAAATAAAAAACCTTGAAATAAGATTATTTTTGAGTACAGTTTGATTATACAAATGTGCAAAACATATCTAGATCATATCTAGATAGATCATATCTTGAAGTGAAAGTCATCGGCTATTAGACTTTTTTAAGATGTAGGCAAGACGATTACTGTTGTTAAAACATAAAATTTGTTGGATTGTCACTTTTAAAATTTTTTATTTTTAGTTTTACATTTTTAAGGATTTTTTGAAACAATTGGAAAAATTTAGATTTAAATCTAACAAGTGATTAGTAAAAAAACCTAAAGTCCAACGTTAGATCACAACGTTCAGATAGCCAACGTTTCAAGTATTTATTGGAAATAGTAGACATTACTAACTCAGTTCGAATATGTTGGAAATAATTTTCAAAAAACAAACAACGAACACCATTTTCTAGCAATTGTGTTTAGTAGATGTTGTTTTGGTCGTGTTAGTGTTTTAGTTTTTATTTTAGTACATTTAATTTAAATTACTGTGATTATTCAAATGAGTGTTAATCATTTTGATTAATCAAATTAAATAAGTGTACGTCATTCCATACCGGGAATGTTTGTTTTATTTCATTTGATTTATTTTGCTCTCAAACACATTTATATATTTTATTATTTTATATTATGCAAAAACAAATTAATCAAAAAGTTTTACATACTTTTTTATGTAGTTTTCAAACAACTTTTATCCAAATTTTACGTAAAAAGCTGGAGCGACTCGTTTCAAAAATAGTAGTTTCTGATGTTCAAAACACAATCATCTAAGTCTGGTGTAAAACTGAAAGTAAAACGACGCGGTTCTGCCGTTCTTTAGTGTCAAGTACTTAGAGAATGGAGCTTTAATAAAACACGAGGCGCCGGCGCACAAGGTGCTCTGATTCCGCCACGTGCTACGTACCAATCTCTAGCCTCAGATCATCTTCCAGCATATTACTCACTGAAACGAACGGAATACAAAGTTTCTCAAACACCTCCATGGCCCCGAGCTTTGAACATGTGAACCAATTCTCCCGTGACCGTTTCATTTCACTTTCTGTTTGGCATAATCTCAGATCAGACCACAGGCTTGGAGTTGAGGCAATGAGTCGAGCCTTCATCAAGGCGTCTGATAATCTCGAGCACCGATGTAATGCTGAAGATGGAATTGGTGATGTTCTTGCAATGCCTGTCCAAATGAAGTTTTCTAGTCTAACTTTCGGTTTGCGTTTGAATTCCCTTCCCTCGCGCATGATACGTGCATCTTTTAGCTCCCAACTGCCTCTCGAAATATCCCTTCCTTTCAGAGCGTAGTCAGATGAACACTCCATTCTCTTTTGGTCTTCTTCAGCTTGCAAGCCCACCGATCATCACCAACGACGGTTCTCTAGTTCTTTTTTTGGTAACTCGTGTCTTTTTACACTTTTTAAAACGCGAAATGTACGCGTTTCGCGGTGGCCAAGTTCGCTCGGTTACATTCGTTTTTTCCTACTCTTCCATCTCATTTTACAACATGAGACTGAGATGCCCGATTCGGATACCTTTCGCAGCACGCTTCTAGACAATACATCGCGAAGATGACCGATGTTGTAGTTATCGCTTCTGTTATACCAAATGGAAGAAAGAGATAGCGAGCTCCTGGAGAAGATCCCTTTCCAAACAAACTCTTCAGCACCGAAGATACTATGAGTACACTATGCGATGCTGTAGTCAAGCCGCATATAAATACCGCCGACTTGATTGTATCAAATCATAAACAAATTAACCACCATCAGGAGAACAAAGATCCAAAAACGCATCGTCAGTAAAAATAGCTAGTGCAAAATTTGGTTAAATTTGTGAATTTGTGTTCTCTATACTTATTTAATGCAAATATTTCTTTGTTCTAGTCATTGATAGTAGATCAAACAAGTGACTCAACATTTTGCAGTGTATTATTAAGTTGCTGTTGGAAATTGTTATACGAAAGTCGTAACATAATGAAGGTATGCAAATATGTACCACTCCTCTAACGTCTGTATAAATGAATAGAAATACTTATATAATTATAAATATACAAATTTGTGTACATATATATATATATATATATATATATATATATATATATATATATATATATATATATATATATATATATATATATATATATATATATATATATATATATATATATACATATATATATATATATATATATATATATATATATATATATATATATATATATATATATATGTATATATATATATATATATGTATATATATATATATATATATATATATATATATATATATATATATATATATATATATATATAGATATATATAAATATATATATATATACATATAAATATATATATATATATATATATATATATATATATATATATATATATATATATATATATATGTTATATATATATATATATATATATATATATATATATATATATATATATATATATATATATATCTGTTCAATAGAACTCAAAGCAATGTAATGACTGTACATCGTATGACGCAAATTGCTTTAAAATGTGTGAGTCAAAACGTAAGACTGTTCAACGAAATTAATAAAACAAAAACTGTTCCGTGATGTTCAAACGCTCTGAAGCGTTAATTCGGACATATTCAGTGAAGGCTATGCGATTGGGTTTGTTGTTGCCAAACCTACGAACACATCAGATCGCTTGTTTGATGTGAGTTTTTCAGAGTGAAAACAAATTCAGTCTAATACTGAACTGTTGGTTGTCTGCAAAGATCGAATTCTGAAATCAGAAAGTGATAAATATCGTGCATTGCTTTACAGATCTTTGTGACGATCGCTGTGTTATCACTAACTGCCTTGGTTGCAGCTGAACCACCTGCACCTCGCAACGGTTTTACGGCACCATCGAGTAATTATCTGCCTCCAAACCAATCTTTCAATGGGAATAACGGTTACAACTATAACTCAAACGACAATGGCTACAACTATCCCTCGTCATCCAACGGAGGAAACTATGCTGCACCATCACAGCAGTACGCATCCCCATCAGGAAGCGACGGGAATGGGGGATACAACTACGAAGACGCTAACGCCCAGCCAGCCAAATATTCATTCGAGTACAACGTTCAGGACTTCCCCTCCGGCAATGATTTCGGACACATGGAATCTCGCGATGGAGATCGAACCGTCGGACGATACTATGTATTGCTTCCCGACGGTCGTAAGCAAGTAAGATTATAGAACTGATACCGGATCGAAGAAATGGCAAATTTTGAGCAACAGCTCTCCAAATAGTTGTAGCTCCTAATATTACAATCAATAATAAATATTTGCTTATTTGATTAGGTTGTAAACTACGAAGCTGATCAGAATGGATACCGCCCGACGATAACGTATGAAGATGTTGGTACTGGCGATGGAGCTAATGCGAATAATGGAGGTTTTGGTGGTAATAGTCAGTTCAACGGATACCAATAAGTTTGAGAGATTTCGTACTCCGACAATTCAGTAGTAAATTTCTGCAATCAGACATTAATATTCTTTTGTCACCTATGTAAAATGTGTATCTCAACATATAAGTAATAACGTAGACAACAAAGTTCACAAAAACATTAAACAAATTTTAACCGACATTTTAGCTCAGCTATTTTTAAACATCTATGATATGACCCATGCTATGTCAAAAAGAAAATTTTCTGAGGAACTTATTCATGCTGACGATGTTTATGTATGCTGATATGGCTAACAAATTACAAAAAAGGCTAGAACGAATAGGCGAATGCATTATAGGGCTGTAAGGTTTAAGTAAATAATGAAATTTCCTCTTCAATAGGAAAAACAAGTCGGAAAAACTTGAAAAAAGAAATGAATTTAGAATGTAAATAATAAGAGCATAAAGAAAACCTTTTTAGTGAGGAAAGAAGGAAAACGAAGATGAAGATACTGCCATAACAACTATTACTCAACAAAGGACAATACGCTTCGAAATAAATGTTGTGCATTATAAACAGTACAATAAAGTAAACGTAAAAAATATAAATGCGACCAAACCTTGAGTAAAAATTTACACCTTCGTTCTGACATCCATGTTCGTGTAGTAGGGGAATAACTCCTGAAGGTATGTTTTCAAATGTTTGTACATTTATGCTTTACAAGTTTTTTATGGAGGGAGAATATCGAGAAAAATAGATTTCAAAAATGACGCACCGCAGTCACTAATATATTTTCATAAAGTTTCGCAATATTCCACATCACATTTTCCAACTTTTCTCGACATTACATTATGAAACTGTACTTATGGTAAAATGACTAATGGAGCGATATTGAGGGAGATCATTATAATTTATGATTTTTCATTTAACATTATTTTTAATCTCAATTTGTCTAAATGTCTTAATAATCAATTTTATTGCTGAATTGTTTATAATTCAATACAATCGATGTTTTGTGTATTTTTATTCTATTTTTTACCTTTCTTACCATTTCTGGTCTTTTCACGACAAATGAGCAGTTCCTTACAACTTTTCCTGGATTTAAACAATTGCTAAGTGATTGATAATCAAAAAAACACTTTTAAGAAAGGATTAAATAAAGATGATAGGGTACTTTTAGTTTATGTTGCATTGGATTTAAATAAAGCTAAATACAGCTAAAAACTTGAAAACAAAAATATGATGATATTTAAACATTCTATTAAACATTATTCTCCTGGATATATATTTTGTATGTTTTTAATGAATGGTCAATTTTTATAGTCAAAGACAAATTTAAAATGAGCTTACGCAAAGCTGAGAAATTTAAATTCTTACTTGTTTCTCTATCTGACTGCAGCCTCCCATCGATGTAGAAGTCGAGGGTTGAGCACGAATTATGTTATTGCAAACGCTAGAATAATATACCCAAATATTTTGCAAATTAATATTTTTTTCAATCTAAGACAGACTTTTTATTTGATAATATTTTGAATTGCGAAGACTATGCGCAAAGATAAATAATTACACTATTTGAAGTAACAAATAATCTACAAAATTTAAATGCAATACAAATCATGCATGTTTCATACCTTAGTTTAGGAAATTAATTTTCACTGTTTTTATTTTTCAAAATAAAAAAACACAATGTTTTATCCCGGCCATTTGCCCATTGTTCAAAGAGTGCCCCAACTGTCATCGGCATATACTGTCAGTTAATGGCACTCAGTAACAAAATGGTTTAAATCATATTTTGGCTATTCATCGGTTTTTAGCAAACTCAAAATATGTATTTTTTTCTGAAAAGCAAAAAAATATTCTGAAAAAATTAAATCATGTTGTGACACCTCAATCAAAACACCTACAAATATTGCACATTTCCACACGACCAATAACGCTTGCAGCGATTTGTGTAACTTATACAAATATGAATCAAATTCAAAATTTTAATTTATCAATATTTCGATCATAGTAGCATTCAATACCATTCTACAAATTTTACATTCACCTTTCAATGCTCCAACCGTACGCCGTCTAGAAGCATCTTCAGCTTTTCAAGTTAGCTCATAAAAAAGAATTGTTGAGCTTACTTACCACGCAACTGCCGCATCGCAAGCAAACGTCTAATCGCCACAATTTTGTGTTTAAATAAGCATGAAACGGGTCCATAGATGATCAATTTTGAAATAATTATCTGATAATAAGTTGTATACACCAGTTCAAATATTCATAGTAGTAAAATTTTAATTTAGATCTCGGTCTACGCATTGGGTTGTGTAGAAGTAAAGCATTATTTATTAGTTTAGTACACCAAGTAAACGGTCACCACAAAAGCGTGAATAATTCTACACTAAACTTTCTAATGACAATTTGATCATAATGATAGAGCATTATGTATATTATGTAAGATTAGTTCACTCATTTGGTTTCTCTGAATATAAAA